>NW_026652288.1:81603801-81795333 GCF_009828535.3 Hylobates moloch | reverse complement strand
TAAGAAGACGATGTCTGTTCATTAAATGCAAACCAAATTAGGCAAAAGGCAAATAGAAAATGGAATTTTAAAATTATAACATTGATGTGAATGACTTCTATCTTGAAAACTACAAAATATCACTGAGAAATATTAAAGAAGACCTTAATAAATGGAGGTGTATATTATTTCACAGATTACCCAATATTCTAAAGTTGTCATTTCTACCCAGTTTGATCCATGGTTTCATTGAACTTCCAATTAAAATTCCTATAGGTATATTTGTGGAAATTTAGAAAGCTGATTTTCAAACATTATATAGAAATGCAAAAGGCCAAGAATAACCAAGGCAATCTTGAAGAAGAACAAAGCTGGAGGATATGCTACCGGTTATCAGGATTTATTATAAAGCTACTAATAAATTAAGACAGAGTAGTATTGTTACAAGATTAGACTGGCCAAAGGAACAGAATCAAGGGTCCAGGAACAGACCCACATCATATGGACACCTGGTCTGTGTCAAAGGAAAGGGTGCTTTTATCAGTAAATAGCACTTGATCAATTGGATATCCATAAGAAAACATGAAACCTGACACCTGCTACATACCATATTCAAAAATTTATTCCAGCTGGGTTATAGATATAAATGGGAAAAATATAAAAATTAAAACACTTAAGAAAAAACACATACATCCATGGCTTGGGATAGGCAAAAATATAAATTATATGTTTTGTGTTCTTAAACAGAACACAAAACAAAATTTGAGGGGAAACAAGGAGGCCTGGCTGCTGATTTCCTTCACATCTGACGTTTACCTCTGTTTTGATGTGCCATTGTGCAAACTTACTTTGAATTTCTGACTTAAAATTTTGCTCATTCAGATAGAGCATAGCGGATTATTTAGTCATCCTGACCACTCAGTGGGTGCCAAGAACCTGTCAGGTCTCTAGGGCTGGTTCTGCCCGATATGCCTTTCTGCACTGCTGAGGAACCCTACAGAGGATCAGTCATTTGATCTAATCTTCATGGTTCTGAAAGCAGCAGGGATGTTTCATCATGTGAGCATTTCTCAATACCTTTCACACTTTCTCAATGTGTAGAAACAATGGCTTTCCTCCTTTTTCCAACACATTCTCTGAAATGATACCAGCATTTCAGACATGACTCACGGGAAGAGACATTTGATCACCCAAAAGTCTCTGGCCACAAGAGGTTTTAGAGATGACCTCCATGCATTGCATGATTTCATTAAAAGAACTTTTGGCTCACTTCCATGCTCTGGTATCTGCTTTCAACCACTTCAGTGGTGAAAGAGGGAAAGGGATCTTCAGTCCCTCTCTTAAGGATTTATGGGGTACATAAATACTGTGAAAACCACACGTTTAAACCCCTGATGCCTACCTTGTGACAAACTGAACAGATAAGAAAGGCAATTTTTTAAGACCTAAACCAGTGCCTCAAACCCTTCTATAACATGGTTTCTGTTTTCTGATATCTCTAAATGTATATATGGGTCTTTTTGGACCTCTGTACTCTCATGCTGAATTTCTTTGATGAGAGAATTCAGATATCTAGGTTTGTTTCTTTTCCTGTCAACCTAATTTTTCATACTATGATTTTGTTGTTGTGGAGAAGATTAAAAGAACAAAAAATTAAAAATAATAAAGTACACTTGGGGAACCGATACATTGAATTATCAAGTGTTAGCATAAAATAATTTGCTTTAAGCCTCCATTTTTAGATTATTTTAGATTATAATTTATCTGAAAAATATATGACTACTTTAGAGTACGTCTGTAGGTTAAAGAATTCACACCACAAAGAAGCCAAAAACAGAGTAATTCATGAAGAAATGGAACACAAACAGGTTTAGTTGTCACTGAATAATTATCTCACATAATGAGCACAAAGTCACAAATAGCATAAACTAGCATAAACTAAAAATGACAGTGATAAATGCCAACAAAGGGAAATAGAAACTGTATTCCTTTTTAAATGTAAGGCACAATGGGTAAAGCCAATGGGAAATTTCTTGGCTGGTCTGAGAAATATTTTACTGTGCTTAATTAAAATTATATAACAAGGCCGGGTGCTGTGGCTCACACCTGGATTCCCAGCACTTTGAGAGGCTGAAGTGAATGGATCACCTGAGGTCAGGAGTTCGAGACCAGCCTGGCCAACATGGTGAAACCCTGTCTCTACTAAAATAAATTAGCCTGGCGTGGTGGCGGGCACCTGTAATCCCAGCTACTCTGGAGGCTGAGGCAGTCGCTTGAACCCAGGATGCAGAGGTTGCAGTGAGCCCAGATCGTGCCATTGCACTCCAGCCTGGGTGACAGAGTAAGGCTCTGTCTCAGTCAATCAATCATTCAATGAAATTGGATAACAGAAAGTAAATTTTAACTTTTAAATTCAAATATCCTGCAGGGATTCAGTTAAATCCGGTTAGTTTTCTGTACAGAGACTGTGTAGATGGTTCTACTAGCAAATACAGGCAGTCTTCGCTTTTCACAGTAGTATTAACTGAAACTCGTGTTCATGTTGGAACCGTATAATCACTTGTGTGGTTCCCTGATACCTGATAATCAGATCCAATATGCAAGCATTTCATTAAACACAGCACCATGCATTGCAAGGACTGCCTGTGTATTTTAATTTATATTGATCAATTGCCCACAGTTAGAAGAGCACTATGAGCACATGAAAGATGTGATTATAATTCTGTAAAGTATGTCTGGGTGAGTGTAAAGTTTTTGGATCCTTAACATTCAAAATAATTTATTGGCATCTTGGCTTATGTTCCTATTAACCCTTCTTAACTCTCCATCACTCCAGGGGCTGAGTCACCTGCACCAGCATAAAGTGATTCATCGAGATATTAAAGGGCAAAATGTCTTGCTGACTGAAAATGCAGAAGTTAAACTAGGTAAGAGCAGAATCCTGTGAGCCTTGGAATTGCAGGAAGTGATGAGATTATATTAACAGCTCTAAAAAAATTAATGTTAATTTGTCACCGTGGATTTGGAGAGCATTGCCCTAAAAATAGAAAGGAAAATGTTTCTTTGCCTATTTTAAAAAATATTTTCTCAAGGCATTCTGAGGAATGAATTATATATAATGTGGGAACAGAACCACTTGCTTAATCAATATATAGAAATAATTGAGATTTTTTTGTTTCAGCAGAGATGAGAAGTGACAAACTTTGAAATGGCCTCCTATATCTTACAGTTTGTTTGTATTGTTGCTGCTATAACAGAGCACTAGGACCCAGTTTTTTTCCATTAAAATATACACAGTTAGGCATATTCAGAATAATCAATTCCTGCTATATTCCCATAGGTTTAAGTTATATTTACATTGATTTTGTTATTACCTTGGGCTCCTGTGCAAAGTGGATGCTTAATATTCTACTTTAGGTGCATACTGATTACCCCCTCTTCCATCAATGGGAGAATCCTTTTCTTTGGCGTATCTATTAGAGCTCTTTCTGCAACAAATCTGGGACTGTCCAAATAAAGTAGAGAATTACCACATGCATTTGAATGCTTGGTGTATATGAGTAAGAGCATGAATTGACAAATATCCAGTAGGATATGTAACTTGTCATCTAGAAAAGGATCACTGTCCATATGATTGTACATTTTCAAAGAGATTTAAACATCTTCTATGTTTATATCCCAAACATTTGCTCTTCCTTTTTGTTGAAATATATGACTCCCATTTTTTTTCTTAGTTAACATTTGGGGCCAAACTTTCTCACCTCATGAATATTCTCTTTTAAAAACAAAAGTATACATTATGTAGGCTAAGCAGTTATATATGTATCAACTAGATAAGCTCTCCTGAGAGCATTCTTGCATCACTAATTAACAGTTACTTGTTGAGTGTATATTATATGCCAGGCCCTGTACAAGACAATTTTCTATAGATTATCTCTCATAAACATCAGAGCAACTCTGTGTAGATGTCATCATCCTCATTTTACAGATTAGGAAACCGAAGCTCAGAGAGGTTGATCTACTAGCCCTAGGTCATACCACTAGTAGGTGGCAGAAATGAGATACAAACTTAGGCAGTCTGACTCCAGACTTTTGCTTTTAATCACTTGTCTTGTATCCCCAAAATACTACCCTTTATGAAAACCAAGCTTACTTTTTTTTTTTTTTTGAGACGGAGTCTTGCTCTGTCGCCCAGGCTGGAGTGCAGTGGCGCAGTCTCGGCTCACTGCAAGCTCCGCCTCCCAGGTTCACGCCATTCTCCTGCCTCAGCCTCTCCGAGTAGCTGGGACTACAGGCGCCCGCCACCACGCCCGGCTAATTTTTTGTATTTTTAGTAGAGACGGGGTTTCACTGTGGTCTCGATCTCCTGACCTCGTGATCCGCCCGCCTCGGCCTCCCAAAGTGCTGGGATTACAAGCGTGAGCCACCGCGCCTGGCCACTTTTTTTTAACACCTATTTTTGGTCCCTGTGAAGGCTTGGTGTAACCAAATGTAACTCTTGTGCCTTCCTCATTGGTACACTTCATCCATTTATACATGCAGTTTAAAAACATATTCACAGTATAGAAAAGGTAGAAGCAACCCAGGTGTCCATCAGCAGGTGAACGGATAAACAAAATGTGGTCCATACATACAATGGAATATTATTTAACCTTGAGAAGGAAGGAAATTCTGACACATGCTGCAACGTGGATGAACCTTGACGACATTATACTAAATGAAATAAGCCAGTCACAAAAAGACAAATACTGTATGATTCCGCTTATACAAGGTATCACTACCTTGTATAAGAATAGTCAAACTTTTAGAGATGGGAGGTAGAATAATTGCCAGGGGTTGGGGCAAGGGGGAATTGGGAGCTATTGTTTAATAGGTACAAAGTTTCAGCTGGGGAAGACGAGAAATTCTGGAGATGGATAGTGGTGAAGGTTGCACAACAATGTGGATGTGCTTAGTGCCCCAGAAATGTACATTTTAAAATGGTCAAAATTGTACACTTTATGTTACTTGTTTTACCACAATAAAATAATTCACATTCATTTTATCGCTATATAAAACCTAAGATCATAGACTTTATTTACTTGTCTATTCTTAAATAGTGGACTTTGGAGTCAGTGCTCAGCTTGATCGAACCGTGGGCAGGAGGAATACTTTCATTGGAACTCCCTACTGGATGGCACCAGAAGTTATTGCCTGTGATGAAAACCCAGATGCCACATATGATTTCAAGGTATGGCTTCTTTGTTGTGATTCAAAACGATGCCTACCATCTTATCCTGAGTCTCACAAAGTCTTAACATGCCTTTATATTTATGATTTATGTGACCCAAAGGGAGAACTGAAAAACATTATTTGAGTTGAAGACCTCTAAGACATGCAAGTGAGGATCTTTTTAATGAATTCACCCATCTTATCTGATGGCCTGTTTGTAAAAAATAAAAAATAAATAAAAAGTTTAAATCATTTTCTATATTTTTTTGAATTTATTCTTCTTATTATTGGAAAATAGATTGGATTTCCATTTTGGTTATGGTTTAGATTTTTGGAAGAGTATATATTCTGATAGCTTTTTACGTTAAACTAAGATGTGAGTTTGTTGTCTTGGGTCATCTTTTTCTGATTGAGAATAATCTGACTTCTACAATGCTCGAAGTATAATTATCTGGGGTTTCTTTTTCATGAGAGGGAATCAGATGGAATATTGGTGACTACTTTATGGTATTTCTGTCGTGTGGCCTGATGTTTCATAGAAATTTGATTTGTGACTTGTTACTTTGTATTATAAACTAGAAATTTGCTAATAAATTCAAAGCTGTGTTCAAATAGATTTCTCCAAGAAGCCCTTCTCTTTTCTATTCTGCTAGCCAATAACCAAACATAATTTTGCATTATTGCCCCTCAGGTTTATTGTCTGGACTTGCAGGTGACACGGCTTTCTAATGAATGGTGACCGAAAGTCAAGGCAATAAAATTAGGGGCAATGGGATCTAGGAACTGCGTGTGGGTTTCCAGGCTGTGCATTAGGTAGAGAGACACCCTGTGGTCTTCGTGTACATTACAGGACAACTTGGGCAAAACTTTCTTGGGCCGGTTTCAGAGGTGCACGGACTTTTCACCAAAACACTTTAATGATCCTCTGTAAATACTCTCATCTAACAGATGAAGAAACTGAGGCTGAGGTCTGCAGGTGCTCACCGGGTTAATGATCCTGTCAGAGTTAGCACTTGAATGCAGGTCTCCGAACTTTCTGTTCAGAGCCCTTTCCAATATATTACCTTGCTCCTCTGTAACGTACTTCCATATAAATCTCCAATTTATCAATTAAACAGTATATTTGAAGAATATTTCACTTTTAAGGAATACTTTTAATTCTCGACATGTGGGGTTATTATTGAAATCAGGTCTCAAAGATGCAAACATTGCAGCGTTTTTGAGGCCCTGTATCTCAGTGTTGACAGAAAATTTGCCCCTTTGGGGAATTGCAAGCTTGAAGGTCTGAAAACCTAATAATCTCCCATAAATTTCCTCCTACCTTCAAAGTTAGTCACTGTAATAACCTGACAACAATCTGTCTGAAAACAGCTGCCAAGTTAAAAATTAATCTCCTGCCAAAATAAGTGTCATTTTTTTAAACTGCTAATGATAAGCATATTTAAATAATTCCATTTGCAAATCCCTTCAGAGAAGCCACTACAAAATATACATCCCAGGCCAGATATGGGTATCATGATTAGCTACAAGTAATTCTTCAAACCATGGTTATACCTAACAAGTGCTAACTAGTCTACATCTGGGCCACAGATATTCTAGATTACTATGTAACATAGCATGGGGAAACAGCGTTTGCAGCTTTTACCCTCAGCTTCATCTTTTAAGTATTGTAACTGACTGCACTATACATGGGACTTTTGTTATGTAAATAAAGTGGGTGCCTACAACTGACTTGTTTTCAGTAGGGTATCTAGAAGAGGCTTTCCTTCCGGCCAAACCAAAGCTTGGAATTAAACTGATATTTTGGTCCTCTTTCCTCAGATTATGGCTAAGGAGTATAGTTTAAGATCACTGTAAATGGTGTGAGACCAGTGCATAACTCTAGGTATGGGCAAAGCCTGGTGTATGAGTAGCCACAGAGGTCGTCATGCTGCACAGTGATTTCAGAGGTACTGGAAGGCTCACCTGGCTATAAAAGTATCCTGAGACATTAAAAAGATTGAAGATGAATGTCTGTGTGTTTTTTTAAAAAAATAAAGAATCTTGATAGAATAGGTTCAACGGTGTCAGTCATTTAGACCTTAGTGCAAATTAGTTTAACAGGATCGTCAGGAATGTAGGTTGTGCAAGAGGAGGAAAAAGTCATGGCAGGGATATGAGCTTCACTGGTTATTTGCCATGGGTAAAAATAGGAGGATGACAAAAGAATGAATAAGGAAGACTTTTCTACAGAGGACTTTATAATATTGAATTATTTTAGGTTTTTAAAAAAATTCATAGTGGTCTTCAAAGACATCTTAGACAAATCAAATAGTAAATAATAAATAACAAAACCAAGCCATACCCTGTTGGGGTACAGTGGAAGGTTTGGGGATTCTTTGCAGATTTATTTAATCCACTTATACAGTTTTACTGTGGGCCAGAGAAGAAGCTGATCTTTAAATAACCTTACTACTTCTTTCTTGGCACCATATATCATCCCCTTTTCTGTTCAGTATCCTTAGGAATGTGACCTGTCACCAGGGGACAACTTGACAATATGCTGACTTTCAAAATCATTTATTCATTCACTCAGTGCATATTTATAGACTATCCATTGTGTATAAGGAGTTAGTCAAGCTGTATCTGTACATGCAGTTTCTGATAGAAGGTTCATTTGAGACCCCATCAAAGCCCAAGGATTTCACTGTGTGTGTATCCCAGCCCCAGAAGCTTGATGCCAACACTTTGGGCCCTCATGTGCTATAGCCACTTTCAGCTGAGAGTGGGTATTTAGAATAAAAGATGACTTGGCCACCGGACTTTATTAGATTTCTTACCACAAAAGTCCTTTCTGTAAAATAAAGACAAGAAGAAAAAGAAAAAGAATATAGCTTAGTTTTGTTATTTGATTTATTGTTTATCGATTATTATTTGATGTGTCTAAGATGTCTTTAAAGACCACTATAACTTTTTATAAAACCTAAAGTAACTCAACGTTATAAAGTCTTCTGTAGAAAAGTAGCTTGAAGAGCTTCTGCTTTTTATTGCAGAGTCTGGTTTTGTGTGATATCTACTGGGCACAGTAAGTAACTCACTGAAAATAGACCCTCTCCTAAGGAGGAGCGCCAGAATCTCATTTGCCGGGTGTGCTGGCTTTTCCCTGGAGGCCCTTCCTTTCTTGTTTTCAGAAATTCTGTCAAAACACTTCAAGTGAAAGGAAAGGTTTCATTTCCCTGATAAGTATGTGGGGCAATAATGAAAGCTTTCCCGTTTAATAATAAGCATTCAAAAGATTTGAAATTAATAAAACTGTTCAAAATGCCTAGGCTGTTTAAATTGTTATTTTTTTTAACCTACTTTGAATTTCATTTTGGTTGGATGGGATCTGCCAAGCATTTTATAGTCCTGTGTATTTATTACTTTAACAGAACCACCCACTAAGAAATTTCTGTGGCTGAATGCCACAGTATAGTACACATAATGTAGTCTTATTTACCCCTCCCCCCACCCCATGGAGACACACACACACACACACACACACACACACACACACACGGGAAATGTATAAAGAACCTGGAAAAACTTCATAGTATTTACTTTTGAATAGGGCACGTGGATGGAAAACTTACAATTTTCATTTTCTATATCTTTCTGTCCTGTTATGTTTTTTTGCCATAAACAGGCCTTGCTCTTATATGAAGCCAATGAAGTAAGAGATGCACAGTGAAATGGCGTACCCCCCCATCCCACTCCCCACCAGATTCCTGTCCTCAGGCCTGATCTGTGCCAATGTTGTTTATTATTTACCTAAACTCTGTTTATGAGACTTTCACATGGGTACTGCAGATTATCTGCAGACATGGGTGTCTCCTCCAGCGTTTGGGTGAATATTGTGCTCTGGTTGTAGAGAAAGTACTCTTTTCCCCTGTGTCACAGATAATTGGCATTGTTCAGGCAGGGTGCAAATACTTCTTCTAAGTAAGAGGTTCAGTTGGAAATGAAGTGAGCAACCTAACCTAGTGGTAGATTTCCCGCCGTGCAGGGTGTCACCTGAGAGGACGATATTCAGATTGCAGAATGATGCATTTATACTCTCAAACGAGTCCTGGCATCTGTCTACTGAGATTCAAACAAAGGCCCTTCCCTATTCGATCAGAAGGAAGATGACCCAGATAGCACATTAGTGTCACCAACAGGAAACTGAAACTCCTATTCAACATATTTCTGTGGCTCTCTGTTCACACCCACCTATAAAGGATTCCTTGGTCAAACGCAGCCAGTACCTCCTCCAGGCAACATGCTGATCCCCAGGGGAAGAGAGTAAGCTATTCTAATATTTTCCCTTTGGTCACATAACAAGTGAAAATGGACAAAGAACTAAAGATTTCTGTCCTCAGTTTGTTTTATGTGTGAAATGGGATTATTAATAACTATCTCCACTTCAGTGACCCTAACTCACCACCTGAGTTCTGTGTCTAGATAACATAATATATAAATATATAACATAATTAATAAGAGTCAGTCCTTTGAAGTCAGACAGGACCAGTTTAGACTTTGCCTCCTATTTGCAAATTACCTCAGGGGAGTTATTTAACTTTTTGTAAACCTGCATAAAATGGGAATAATAAATTATTTATTCTGAGGTTATAATAGAATAAAGTGAGAATATATATAAAGGGATTAATACAGTGTCCACCACTTGGTAAGTACTCAATATATACTACTTAGTATATATATATTTATAGATAGTTTTGTGTTTATGTTATCATATGGAAGTATTGCTATTTGCGGCCTTTTTTTTTTTTTTTTTTTAAGACGGAGTCTACCTCTTGTCACCTAGACTGGAGTGCAGTGGCACGATCTCGGCTCACTGCAACCTCTGCCTCCCGGGTTCAAGCGATTCTCCTGCCTCAGCCTCCTGAGTAGCTGGGATTACAGGCGCCCGCCCCCACACCCAGCTAATTTTTGTGTTTTTAGTAGAGATGGGATTTCACTGTGTTGGCCAGGCTGGTCTCGAACTCCTGACCTCGTGATCTGCCTGCCTTGGCCTTCCAAAGTGCTGGGATTACCAACGTGAGCCACTGCGCCCGATGGGGGCCATTTTTTACCCCTAAAAGGCAACAGTTTCATACGGTTCAACCTCATATTTGTGTTACGCACCTCTAACTGTCTGCTTACGTTGAGCCAGAATCTGCTTCTCTATAACTTTTACCATTCAATTAAGATGTTGCCCCTAGGGACCATACACACAATGCATCAATTTCTTTTTCCCACCTGGAACATTTCAAAAGAATAAACTAGTCACAAATAAGTTACCCAACAAAAGACTATTTTCTGCTCTGTGATACAATATGCTGGCTGTGCCCATTATTAAGCTATTGTCTGTCAACTCTGGACTGCCATGCTGCCCTCTGCTTTGTAATAATGGAGCTAGGAGTCAGCTGTCCTCCCTTCTGTTTGTCCGTCTGACTTCTTATCGGGCTCTGTCAGCAGGGAGCAATAGAGAACGGGAGACCAAGTCTGGAGGAGGAAGGAGGACACGCGTTTTCCTGTTTGCTTCCTGTAAGCTTCTTGTTTATTATGCCTGCACGGTCCCTGTGACCTCTTGGACCACCACTGAGTAGCAGAGCTCCCTGCCATCTTACCTGACTCTAGTTTGCTGGTTGAACTGCCAGTTGATGATATCTGGTCCTAAAGGTCTATCTGTTCCCACATTTGTTGAATACCCAATGCAGCATGTACTGCATTGTATATTAGGCACTTTGCATATATTTCCTTATTGAATTCTCTTACCAATCCTGCAAGACGTGTTCTTTTCATGTTGAGGTTGAGAAAATGGGCTCAGAGTTGTTAGTTGTGTCAGAGTTGGGTCTGGCTGCAGACCATAGGCACCTTCTACCTCATGGTGCACATTGGGGCTCTTGTCTTGTGCCACACGGCCTCTCATTCTTCTGTGGCTGGTTCAGACATCTAAACGTGTTGCTTTTCTTCACTGTGTTGAGCAGTCCAGCCCCAGAAGGAATGCTCTCTTGCTCTGTTCAAGTTGCTTGTGTATCAGCTGTTCCCCACTCCCACCCTTTCCAGCAGCCAAAAGTTCTGTCTTGCCTCTGCCTTCCCAAAGGCACTAGAATTTGTCTCTCTTCTGTTTGTAATGCACACAGCGCTAGGCTATTAATCATGCCACGGGCTAGGCTGCGCAGCACCTCTGGAATAATGAATTACCAAGCTCCTGCCAAAATGAGTCACACCATGGCCATGAACGAAACTTATCTTTCTCTGACTCTTTCCTCATCTTGTTCTTCCCTCTTGCCTTGCTCATCTCCTGTGATCTGTCTTGCCAGTGGTAATTGGAGCATTTTCTCCTTTATTTAAGTTCTGAAGTGTCTTTGGGACTCGCTAATGTATCCAAAGGCTTAAACAAGGCCTGTCAAGGACATTTATGGCTTTCTAGCATGGGCAGTTAAGTGTAGCTTACAAGCAACTTTGGATATATGACCAGGAGTATAAATGTTCCTTTTGGAAAACAAGAGAACCCCAGCCAAAAAAAAAATCCTAACAATGATATCAAATGAAGGCTTAAGGAAGCAGCAGAATTGACTAGGTCATGTGACTTAGCAGAGTATGCACAGGTATTTGTGGTGGTGTGACCTTTGGTTTGAAAGTGGTGTTCTGGTGGCTTAGGGAAAGGCTGCCTAAGAGGGATTCTAAGGTGATGTGTACTAAATAAAGTACATATTTTTTCCCTAAACCTTCTTGCTTCCTGTGGAATAAATCCAGGATTACCTAACAAATGAGACCTCTCCATTAGCCTACTGTCAAAGTATGTTTCTTCATGTATTATCACTTAGGAATGCTTTTGTCTGTACTTAGGTTTCTTATGTCACCAGAAATCTAGAGGCAGGCAGTTCAGGGTTCATGTGATGGTTCACTGATATCTTCAGAAACCGAAGCTCCTAGCTTTCTGTGCTGGCATCATTAATTTGTTGGCAATAACTCATGGTTGCAAGATGGATGCTGTAGCTCCAGATATCATATTTTTATTCAAGGCACTAAGAAGTGGGAAAAAGTTAGCAAGACACCAGCTGTATTTGTCCGTTATTTCAGGAAAAACAGAAGCTCCCAGAAGATGTTTGCTTATGTCTCATTGGAGAAAACTATGTCACATCCCTAACTGCCATCCTTAGCTGTCGGGGAGTCAGGTTAGGCAAGTGTGGCTTTGCTATACTCTGAAATGGAAGCAGCAAGAAAAATGAGGGTTGAAAATGACCATTGGGTTAGCCAATAAACAATTTCTGCCACAACTAAATGAAGGGAAATCATAGAAGACTAAGTTGGGCAGGCAAAGGCAGTGTCACCTGACAGTGGAGAAGGAAATCAATATTCTTGAGCCCTACTCTGTGCCAGATTTTGTGCTAGCAGCATACCTGATCAATACACGCATGCCACGGTCATTTCCATTGTGCAACTGAGAAAGCTAAGCTCTGAGCAACATTCTGCATGTAGCTAAATTAGAAACCTCTATTTGAATCTGGATCTGCCTGACTTGAAAGCCTATTCTCAGCTGGGTGTGATGGCTCATGCCCGTAATCCCAACATTTTGAGAACCCAAGGTGGGAGGACTGCTTGAGTCCAGGAGTTCAAGACCAGCCTGGGCCACATAGTGAAACCTCATCTCAATCAATCAGTCAATACCTATTTCTTTCTTTCTACCAATCCATGTTGCCATTGGGAAATTGAGGCCAGTTTTATAGTATGAAACTGGAGTACCTCACTGAATCTCAGTAGCTTTATTGAATTGCCAGCACCTTCAGTCACCTATGGACAAAGTAGGAATCTGAAGTAACTATTTTATGGATTAAAAATGCATTTTGATAACAAAAATGATAAGGGGAAAAAATGGTGAATACTCAAGTCCTTAGATTGTGATGCTAGTTAAAAGAGAACTGGCCTAAAAGCAGAAGACCCAGCTCAGTTTAAAACCAGCTGCTAAGGCTCTTTGATCTTGGGTAAGTCACTTTCCCTTATTTGTGAAATGAAAGGTTGGGCTAGGTGGTCTGCAAAGAGTCTACCAGCCCTAGAACACTTAGGTTTTGCTACGTTCTCTCATGTATCTTTCATTTGTTCATTCATTCAATAAATATTTATTAAGGGCCTACTGTGTGCCAGGAACTGTTCTAGGTACTTTGGATACATCAGACAGCAGAACAAAGATCCTTGCCCTGTGGCTCTTATGTTCTTATGTATGTGTGTTAGAGGTAAAGGGCACAAGCAATAAACACAAAGCATAGTAAATTAGTGATGAATAAATGTGTCGTATGTTAGAGTTGGTTAGTTCTGTGGGGGACAAATATGGGGAAGGGGAATGAGCAGTGCTGGGGGGAGGTCCCAGTGGTCCTCATTGAGAACACAGGAGTTGAGCAGGCTTTGGGGAGGTGAGGGAGTCAGCTAGCACATCACTGGTGAGGTGCTGCAGGCAGAGGGAACAGCTTGAGTCAAGATCCAAAGGCAGAAGTGTGTCTGGGCCTTCTGAGCATTTTCCTTCTCCCTGACCTGAGGCCTGGCCTTGAGTTCTTCTTACCCCAGAACCATCATTTTCTTTCATATGTATTGGTTTTCAACCTAGCCCAAAGCTTCCTGGACTTGAAAGCCATTTAAATTGGACCCTTCTGTTGCAGATAGGGCCATAGAGCCTGGCTGCCACCTTCTTACTTGTGCCTTATTTCACACTATAGAAACAATTCCTCGGGATTTAGGGAAAATGGTGGTAGAACTACTAAGGCCTGTAGATACTAGAGTCTTATCGAAATAGCACAGGGACCTTAAGAGCCAACCCACCATTTCCAGACTATTCTTGCTGTGTTTCCTGTTTAAAGCCTCCTGAGCAGCGAATGACTGACTCAGTGTTTCTCTCATGTTCCCAAATGATTACCTTTGTCTATCAACCATAAAACCCCAGATACAATAGAACTGCGTTTTTGTCTTTACCAGTTATTGCTCCTGAGCCAACTTGTAATAGATGGGCTGAGCCTTCCCCATCAGCTCTGGAAATAACTTCACTAAGTGAGGCCAAGAGCCTCTGGGAAACCCAGTCTCATGCTAGGCCAGAGAAACATGGGGTGCAGATTGCGTTTAATGAAAATCTTTGTGTACATCTTGAAACATAACAAAGAGAAGGGACAAGAGTTGCCTTTGTGAGTTGTGTTGTATGCAGACAGTTCCCTGGAGTCTTAGAACGATGGTGTTGTGAAGGTGCATTGCTATTCCCAGTTGAACTGAGAACTGGTAACACTGAAGGAATCCCCCTTGCTCCTAGTGTGAGGTTACACATGTGTCCCAGCCACCTGCTCTCAGGTAGACTGCACTTTAGGCAAGGGGCTAGACCCCCTAGAAAGCCCCCTCCGCATTGTGCAGGCCTCTGCCCAATTACTGAACAGCCCTGAGTGTCATTTCACAGGATATTGAGAAACTTAGTTCTAGGGAATGACTCAGCATGAAGGTTATGAATTTTATGAAGCTCTCTTCCAGTTACATCTCTTTTTCATGTGGCCTTGACATTTGTTTGATGGCAATAGCAAGGAAACTTACCTTTGATCACCCTAATCTGACAGAATTTTGAAAAATGTACAGCATGCATGAGGTATTTAAAATGAAATATCTATATTAGGATGTGGGCCATTGAACCAAATTTGATACTAGATTTTCTTACCAATCTGCTGTGAAACTGAGGCAGCAAGCCTCTGTTTGGTGTTTTCTAACCAGGTTTTCCCCACCTCTTGATATTCCCCCTCTCATGCAATATTTAGAGACTACTGAGCCACAGACAGAGTATGGGAGAAGAATATTATTAGAGATGGAGATTGTACAGGTAGAAGTGGAGGCATTACCCTGGAAAATTCTGTTCAGAGTATAAAAGTCAGTCTGAGCATAAGAAATAATATAAAGATACTGGCTTCTATTGTATATACAGTCTGCTCACAAAATAGACAATATTTGTTTATCTTTTCAACAAATATATTGAGTTCCTCCTACTGTGCCCAACTCTGTTCTAAGCACAAGACAGACATCAGTGAATGCCATCAACAAAAAGTCTCCCTGTCCTCATCTTATTAGGTAAAACCATATGAAATTGCTGTTTTTGTAGTTAAAACAATTGAATATAAATAACACCTACTATCTGATCCAGCCATTCCACTCCCAGGTATTTAATTAAAAGAAATAAAAGCATACACCCTCAGATTTGTACACCAATTGCAGCACCTGTATCTGTAATAGCCCAAACTGGAAACAGTCCAAATGCAAAAACAGTGATATGTCCACAGAAAGGAATACTGTGTCCATGGAAAGCAAAAGGAGTGAGATACTGATATGTACTACAACATGGATGGACTTCAGAAACATTGTTCTACGTGAAAGAGATCGAATACAAAAGACCACATATATTGTTTCACTTATACAAAACTTTGGAAGTTACAAATTAATTCATAGTGACAGAAAGCAGATCATTGGTTGCCTAGGGACAGGAGAGTGGGGATGGGTTCAGGCAGGAAAGGAAGGAGGCAAATGAGGTCTTTGGGGGGATGATGGATATGTTTACTGTCTTGATTGTAGTGATGGGTTCACAGGAGGATCCCTGTGTCATACCTTATCAAATGGTGTACTTTACGTACAGTTTATTATATGACAATTATAGCTCAGTGATGGTGTTATAAACAGTCAAATAACAGCAATTTCATATGGTTCAATCCACAGATAAATTTCAGTAACGAATTAATTTAAAATTTTTTATATTCATTTTTCATACATTTATTGATAAGCTGCCATGTGCCGGACACCACGAATGGTACTGTCAGTGAAAAGTGAGTAAGACTGTTTCTGCTTTGAAGGTTAGTGGAAGAAAGAGGTTTGTAAACAGACAACTGAATGACTTTCACAGGCAGTTCTGAAGCAATTACCAGGTTTAACCAAGTTGTCCTTTGTTGATTAAATTTATGTGTGTGTCTGCCCCTTCTTTTTCAGAGTGACTTGTGGTCTTTGGGTATCACCGCCATTGAAATGGCAGAAGGTGCTCCCCGTAAGTACCCTCCTCTGGGGTGAAATCTGTTGCTGGTCTGCTCTGCAGGTACTGAAGTTTCCTTGCCAGGAGCTGCAGTTGCTTTACTTCCACTACACCGAGCCCTGCATGGATTCAAGCTGGCATATTTAGAAAGCAGAATCATCTTAAATCAACCAGGAATCCATTCATTTCAGAGCAGTGGGAGAATTCTGTTTTTATTAGAAAAAAGAAAGGAAGAAAAAGAAAGCATACTCTGGGGAGTCTTGTTTGTTTTACAGATTCTGTACATCATTTATTCTTGGACTACTCCTCACCTGACATAAAACTGTGACCAGCTCACAAGACTATAAAAACTCGAATGTATGAAAATCCAAAATTAATTTTCAGTGCACAGGTTATACAAAGACTCCACTCAATGGCTATCACTCCTCTTAAAATACTGATGTTTAAAATTTTAGATATCCCTGCTATTTGAGGCAGAGTGGCTAGGGCTCCAGCAGTCTTGAGAATCTCAGTTCCTTGAGATTTGGAGTATTGGCCCTGGCAGAGAGTCTCTGTCATGAGTCTGTGCCTCACGGATCTCCATATAGGAAGTGTAACTGGTTGTCAGCCCCAGCTGCTGCAATGGCACCAGGCCGCATCTTTCAAGGGCCACTCCCCGCCAGTGACCTAGCACAGTGGGGATACTAAGGCAGGCCCTTTCCTGGAGGACACAAGATTCTTTTGTAGGCAACTTTCACCCAAGTAATCCCCTGTGACTTCGCAAGACCTGCAGGACAGTCTGGGACCCTTCCACCTACCTTTTCTCCCTCTCTCCTTCACTCAGGGTCAGACTTGCATAGCAATCTGATGATTTCCCATACTGCCTGGCTCCTTTCCTGTTTCCATTCACATAGTAATTTACCCAGTAATATCCTTGGTGTCTGCATCTCAAAGGACCAGAACAAAAACAGGCCCTTTATTTGCATGACAGGTCGTTATGCTTATGACTTTTACCTTCAGGTTGTCATCGTTTTCTTCCCAGTCTAGAATTGGTAGAACTCATCGGTAGCATGATTGATTTGGAGTGCTGGTTGACAAAATTGCCCTCATTCACAATGCTAATAGGCATGTGTGAATCAGAAAAATAATATATTGCAGTCTTAAACCATATTATCATTCTTGATGAGTGGTAGACAGGGCTAAAAATAAACTTCTGCCCACAGAATCCTTTGGCTTTTAGGGAGCATATATTCTTATTCTAGCTACAAAGTAGAAATTCTCCCAGATGTTTGAAAAGTAAGCTAATACAATATTTTATTAAAATAAGAACATATGAGTGCTTTCACTATAAACGATATGCCATGTTTACAAGATGAGATCTTTTTATAACTTTTGCTGCCAGACTCTGTGTGACTTAATCCTCTGGGCTTCCTGCGGCCAGTGAATTTAAAAACAAAATGAAACAAAACCCGTTATGAAAACTGAAAAGCCATTCGGGATATCTGGAAACAGAGAAAATGGGGCTCTGGGGCTGGTGTTTTGGACTCCAAAAATCTGTGTAGATAACATTGCATTTGGAGGAGCTGTCGATGTGTAAGAAATAGATGGGATAATCAAATGCCTTTTATTTATGGCTTAGGCTTTTACTAATTAAAAATAGCTTACCATCTCCATTGTAGTTGTCATCTGATGTTATTTACTTTAAATGTCAGGTGGCCATTCACAGCAAGGATGGCTGGTTGTTGACCCTTTAACTTAGTTTCCTTAAATATGAAGTAAACATGTATTCACTAGAAATGTTAGCAGTAACTATGTGAACCATGTTGTATTTTATGAGACTACTATAAGTGGACATTGGATCTTTCAAATGCTCGTCAAATGGAAGCATTTGGATATTCTGACTTTGTGCTCACAGGTGGTGTGTAAACTCAGGGGGTCACTGGGCAGCATTATCTGCACAGCCAAGATGGGCTTGGCCTGGGTTTGGCCTCTAACTGTAGCTGGCCCTTGTTTTGGTCTCTTGCAGCTCTCTGTGACATGCACCCTATGAGAGCTCTCTTCCTCATCCCCCGGAACCCAGCGCCTCGGCTGAAGTCTAAGAAGTGGTGAGTTTGGTCTTCGATGTTTTGCAGATCTAAGGGTGAGGTTTTGTTGTGATTCTATTCTGGATTAGCTCTAATCCCTAGGTCCTGCTGATAGAATGAGACTAACATGTATTATGACTTGGTGAATTACTTTCCATATGCTGTCGTTCATCTTAAAGTATATATTGAGTATCTACTGTTTGTACAGCAAGTCTTTATTCCCCCACCTTTAAGGTAAGAAATTATTAGCCAAAATGGGTAAGTGAAGCCCAAGTAATAACATGAAAGCTCTTTGATTTATAACTCTAAGTCATATCTTTCCTGGCAGCACAGAACATCTTATCAGAGAGGGTGATAGTTTAGAGAGTCAGCCTGTTAGATTGGCTGATTTCTCTTCTATTCCTTACAACAATCATTCTGTAAGTGCATATACATACCAGGTAATGTTTGAGATTATTTCTCTGGCATGTGTATGAGCATTTGCAGTTTTTTTGTTTTTATTACTGTTTTCACATATGGCAGGTGATACTGGCTTCTTATTTGGGGCAGTGATTTAACTTTTCCTTTTAATAAACTTACATAAAACGGTGGCTTAATTTAAAGGAAACTACTACATGAATACTAGTATGAGTGAGTGGTGTGAGGTACGGCAAAAATTATGTTGATAGGATATGACTGACTGACATTTGGGAAACAGTTCTACAGGTTAAGCCAGATGTTGGATGTTTGACTTTTTGGGGATAATTATATAGTTGGGATCTTTAGATCTTATTATTCCGTAACCAAAATTCATTGTTTCCTCCTTTCTTCCTATGGAAATGGTGTATCCTCCCTGATACATTCTTGAATCTCGGATTACTCTTGGCCTGAGGTCAATTCCTGCACTACTTGTGACCTCCTATCCTTTTTCTAGAGATAAGTCCTGGGCAGTGAGACCACGAGGGACAGGATCCTTCTGCCCCTTTCCATAGCCCTTCATGAGCAGGCGCTTGACTGGGGTCCTCATGTTTCCCACCCACCCACCCACAGGCTCACCTCTACCATACAGGGGGCAGCCTTAATTACCACCAGTCATCTAATAATGAGAGCCACCCTGGTGGAACAGAGGAAAGGGCACGCTGCACAGAAAGAGGGAAGGAAACAGCCAGAAAAGAGATGGCAGCCTCAGAATTGCTGGGCCCTGCGAGGGGAGTGAGAGTTGCTATTGGTAACAAGGAGGCAGAGCATTCCCTGCTCCTCCTTCCTCTGCGGAGGGTCACTGTTGTACAAGACAACCCTTCTCTCCCCAGCAACAGCCCTCCCATTGGGTGTCATACATCATGTGATCGGCAAAGCACCCCAACACCCTGCTTCCTCTCTTCTCCCTGGATCAGACTCCCAGGGAGAGGGACTGGCTCAGTTCTCTTCCCTGGAAGTGACAATGACACCACAAAGCCCTCTGCTAGGTTCCTGCTTGACATCTGAGCTGAGTCTGGTGTATACAGTGGGCTTTACCTACCCTGCTCCCTGCCCTGTCTTCTCCTTGTCTCCCTTTACTGCTACAGGACACGTATTCCGAGCTTTTCCATAGAGGAGGACAAACCGGCCCTCCACAGATGTATTTGGCTGTCACACTATGGTCATATACCCTGTTTTAAAAATATGTGTATTAATTGGCAACACTTAAAAATCTGTCAATTGAGCATTACATTTAGATTTCTGGCCTTTTTCTTGCGACGATGCAGTGAACTGCCTGCAAAGATGCTAGTTCCTGCTCCCATTTAGGACAAGTGATTGTCCTTCTCCTCCAGCTGCCACCTCCCCCCAACTCAGAAGCTGGTGTCAGTTGGTTAGTATACATCTCCTGTTTTCTTTTTCTTTTCTTTTCTTTTTTTTTCTTTTTTTTTTTCGCTCTGTTGCCCAGGCTGGAGTGCAGTGGCACGATCTTGGCTCACTGCAACCTCCGCCTCCTGGGTCCATGCCATTCTCCTGCCTCAGCCTCCTGAGTAGCTGGGACTACAGGCACCCACCACCATGCCCGGCTAATTTTTTGTATTTTTTTTTTTTTTTTTTTTTTTTTTTAGTAGAGACGGGGTTTCACCGTGTTGGCCAGGATGGTCTCGGTCTCCTGACCTCATGATCCGCCCGCCTCGGCCTCCCAAAGTGCTGGGATTACAGGCGTGAGCCACCACACCTGGCCACATCTGCTGTTTTCATCTTAACCATGGTCTGCGCTACCCCTTTTTGTGACCTACCTGACCCCACAGAAAAGTGACCCCACAGCCTTTGCCCTACAGTGTTGGTTTTCACCGACTGAGACCTAAAAAAGATCAATGGTGTGCTGACCTTGTTTGAGAAATACAAACTTTTAGGACAATGCAGGCTGATTTTTCAGCTTCAAACCTTTGACGACTAATTTTAATAATGTTGGAGGGAGCAGGAGAAGTTTGGAAACACTGAGAAGTCCAGGCCAATTTCATCTCATCCTGCCACCTTGCACACCTTTCCCTGATGTGTAAGGAAAACTGAGTAGGAAAGCTATGGGAACGAGTCCCGTGTTGTCAGACAGGGAAAGGAAAAGTAACCTGATTGTTAGAGAGTGATTGGGGAAACAAAAGCCCTGATAATGTGCCATTTCACACTTCGAATCCAGCCTTTGTAGAGGTGATGGTGCAGCCTCCAGGCACATGATACTTGACAGCAGACATGGCTCCCATTTCTCTGCAATACAATTCCACCAGTTTTTAAGTGAAAATGTTCAAACACTTCAGAATATTTTATCTTGAAAGCGCAGGTCCAAAGTGATTTGAAGTAAGTTAGGGTTTACTTTAATAGACTCTAGTGTTTGAGAGGAAATGAAACATTTTATGTTATTTTAATTATTTAAAAGGAAAAGACTCCCTCCTACGACCAAGAGACAAAATTCCAAAATGTTCTTTTATTTCCAGCTATTCTCTACCTAAATGAGTTACCGGGTTAAATGCATTGCTCTCAGTGTATATATCAACACCTGACCAAAGGGGGCGCCATTGTTGAGACAGGACCATGGACTCTTTTCATGGCAAACATTCAATAAAGCATCATTTTCAACATGACTGAGTCTACAACATACAAGGCATAAACTGGTCCTTAGTGTGCACTTTTTTTTGTTTTGTTTTTTAACTTGTGCCTTCAAGATTTGAGAAATAAAGGCAGTGGCACTGCTCTTTCCACTGTCTTCGTGGAGGGAAAGGAGACCACCACCACTCACAGGAGCCCAGTTCTTCCTTCCCTATTGGTATGATGAGGAGAGGCCTTTGTGGTATGGGATGATGAAGTTAGGGCACCACTGAATGTTCAGGCAGCTCAGCCATTTAATAATAAGTTTTCTGGGAGGGTTGTAACCTTAGTGGAATCAGAGGAAACCAAAGATACTCTCACCCTCTACCTCCATATCAGCACCAGCAAGTGAATAGTAAGACTGGGATTCCCATTTTCTCTTCCTGTCTCTTGTGCGTGGGTAGATTCCACTCGCAGGGGTAAACCATCTCCTTCAAAAGATTTTCTCCTACCTTCTCTTGCAACCCTGCTCATCCACACTCACCTGCCCTCACAAGTATACTCAGTGTCACTGCCTCCCTCCAGGACTCTCTGGAGAAGGATAGGAATGGCTCCATTAAGTATAAGACAGTGAATCTTTCATGTGCCCTTTAAATTTGAAGAGCCCACACAGGCAAAGCAGCACTCAGTCGAGATCATTAGAAAAATCATAACTGCTTATATGTACAAGCTCCGCTGGTCCAAGCCGCTCATGCTTCAGGTGCAGGTGTGGAAGCCCAGTGAGGCTAAGTGGTGTATTTGCACGAGTTCTAGCCTCCTCACTGGGAGAACCAGCCTGGAGCCAGCCTCCTGCTTTTGCTCCAAGGCTAAAAATCACCCCCATTATTTTATGAGGCACCAGTTCTAATGCTTAGTGGGTTGTCAGACTTTTGAGATATGACAAAGTTCTTTGTGTGTGTGTGTGTGTGTGTGTGTGTGTGTGTGTTTTCTAAATATAATAATAATACAAAGCAAATATCAGAAATTCCTTCAAATAGACTGAATTGGCTAGTAGTAATGTGACTTTGAACTTTGGACTTTATTAAAATCCAGCTGAAAACTATTACACAGACTTTAAAAATTAACCTTTTTGTGCAGCCTCCTTGGAGATAACAGCCCAGTTGACTCCTCCTGCTAAGCTATTTAACCAATACGTGAAATAATTCCCTTAAAGAACTCTATGTTTACTCAGTTTAACAGAAATGAGGATTTCTTTTTTTTAGAGACAGAGTCTCATTCTGTCACCCAGGCTAGTGTACAGTGGTGCAATCATAGCTCACTGCAGCCTCAAACTCCTGGGCTTGTCAAATGATCCTCCCGCCTCAGCCTCCCCAGTAGCTAGAACTACAGGTGCGCATGCCACCATGCTCAGCTACTTTTTTCTATTGTTTATAAAGAGACGGTCTTGCTATATTGCCCAGGCTGGTCTTGAACTCCTGGCTTCAAGCAATCCATCCATCTCAGCCTCCCAAAGCACTGGGATTATAGGTGTGAACTACCGCACCTGGCCAGAAGTGGGGATTTCTGCTCCTCAGTCCTAAAGGCGGATGCTGTGTTCCTTAAGCCCAATGATGCTCAGAGATTGCTGGGGGCAATGAAATCATAGTCATCATCATAATAGCAAACACATATATGACATTTATGATACCAGGCACTCTTCTCAATATTTTACATGAATTAATTCACTTATCATAACTTTTTTTGAGATAAGTACTAATAATATCCCCACTGAATGTGGCCAGGGAAACTGAGACACACAGAAGTTAAGTAATTTGTCCCAGTTAGTAAGTGATGCAACTCCAAGTAAAGGAAGAGGGTAGCTTTTGGAAATAGGGCAGAGCCGATGCAAATTTTAAGGCCAAATTGCATTTAGGGAGTCCGATGATTACCAAAAACTTTTAACCCAACTGATTATAATGGCTAATGTAACAATCTTTCCAGCATTTTGAATTCCCCCAACACAAGTTAACATATAAACAGGTTCAATCTGGGAAGATAAAGTATTTAGTGACTCTGATAGTAGAACTAGTATTCTCAGACTGTAGGTACCAATCATTACCATTTATTTCTCCATGCCAACCCTTGGGAAATTGGTTTTACTAACCTTAGGTGTTTTTATCTTATAAGAGACAGAACTAAATTACTATCAGCAGAGATTCAAGCAATAAAGTTATATAAATGTACTTTAAACTCATTAGAACACTCAGCAAACAGTGAGGTAATATTCAACATAGGTGAAGTGTTTTCACTCTTAAATAAGTGTGTAATTAAGCATATTGATTCTTTGGTCATGCTAACTTAAATAAGAGACTATGAATCCTTCTTTGAAGACTCATTTTAAGTAAACATTATTTTCTCTTCAAAGGGCGCCACTTGAAGAAGATATGAAATATATTAGCAGCTTTGTAGTTCTGCACAAGTGGGCCCATCTTTTAGGCCCAAAGTTATTCTCTTGAATATCTCTGAGTTTTTTCTCCCAGCAAGGCATACTGGGAAAAAGGACTCTGTTTAATAACTAATCTCATTAAACTTGAACACTATTCCATTCTGGAGATTTCTCTGACAGTTTTTTTAGATGCCAATATCAGGGAATAGACTGTACATTCTATTAAATCTGGATCTCACTTTTAAATTGAATGTGATTTCTTTTATTTATCAACCTCTAATAGTTGGTTGAGCACTTTATAAAAAACAAGCACTTCCGACAGGTGCGGTGGCCCATGTCTGTAATACCAGTACTTTGGGAGGCTGAGGTAGGAGAATCACCTGAGGTCAGGAGTTTGAGACCAGCCTGGCCAGCATGGCAGAACCGTGTCTCTACTAAAAACACAAAAATTAGCCAGGTGTGGTGTCACACACCTGTAGTCCCAGCTACTTGGGAGGCTGAGGTAGGAGAATCACTTGAACCTGAGAGGCAGAGGTTGCAGTGAGCTGAGATCATGCCATTGCACTCCAGCCTCGGTGACAGAGCAAGACTCTATCTCAAAATAATAATAATAATAATAATAAGAAGAAGAAGAAGAAGAAGAAGCACTTCCTTCTAGTTGCCAGCAAGAAAAAGAGAACTGCCATTTATATTCCTTGTAAATATTTCATACCTTTCTGTCTTAATTTTTGTTTTCATCTTTTTAATACTGACTTTTCTACCTGGAAAAGTACTGTATGGAGTTTGTTTATATCTTCATGCAGGTCAACCTCATTCTCTTCAGTTCATTCCTTAGGAGTGTCCTTTATTTCATTACATTTTTCTGGCAAGGTTTCTTCTTAGATGAGATCATATTTATGCCTCCACAGATTGATTTGATTGATCTGAGAAAGAAAAGAATATCCGTTCTCCAAACCTCCCTTTCTGTCCCTCAAAAGTGCAGACTTGAAGGTGGCCATATTGCAGCTCTTGTCCAGAACCTTCATCATGCATTCACCCATGCACCAAACACGCAGCTCAGGTAGTGTGCTCATGATGCAAAGATGGCTCAGGCACGTTGATGCTGCTGATGATTTTCATTGTGAAGAAGCAAGGATATGCATGGAAGCACTTAACAAGGAGGTGCATAGAGTGTCCTGCTGTCACTATTTCTAGTCTACAGTGTGGCCAACGCTGATTCATCCTGGGGCAACCCCAAGCACAGCAGGCTACCTTTACTTCTAGGTAAAATATTTTAAAAGCTTGAATGTAGCTTAGAAATTAAGAGTGGAAAAAAAAATTCCAGTGATTCAGTACTTTAAAAACATGGAATAAAGTGAAAAACTGCTTTGACCAGGGCAGCACTAGAGAGTGGTGCATACAGAAGTGCCCTGCCATGTTTGAGTGGTGAAGAACATGCCCCGCATTCTGTTCTGTGTGGTGAGGGCACCTCTCAGGCCTGGAGAGGATGTATGCAGTGACTGCTGGCGAAGGCTCATTTCTGGGATCCACTCCTGTATCTCCCCTGTGCACCACAGGAGAGCAACAGAGAGCACAAAACAGATCATTCCTGCTCTGGGCAGGACAGGAAGGGTGACCCGAGTTTCACCAAGGTCTCCTGGAGTGCCTTGGAAAAGCATGCTACAGAGTCATAAGCTTAATTATTGATGACTCTGAACAATTTCTTGGAACTTTCAGCAAGAACATGCGTGCTCAACTCATGAATCACGGCTGAAGTCCACCATTAATTTCTGCCACATTGTGGCCTTACTGCCATAATCGTAGGTATGGTATCTCTCGCCAGCTCTCCCCTGCCAGGTCTCTGGCATAGGGTTTATCTTTGAGGAAATATTGCCTTTCTAGAGGGAGATAAATTTGTGTCTGGGTGTGAACTTAATTCTTTAAAGTTAAATGTCTAAATCCTTGAGTTAACGACAAAGGTGCACATATTCTTATATGTTCTTATTCCTTGGAACGCAGAGTTCAAAAGTGATTCTGAAACTACTGGTTACAAAATTTGACTAATCAAAGTTCACTTCATCATATAAAAATCTTGCTCATTTCTACAAAATGCAGTCCCTGTGACCTATCCAACCTTGGTTTTACTTTTCTCCAGCTTGCATTTTCTGCCTTATTTAAGTGGCTCATCTCGGTGTCCCCCAACATATATTATTCTCATCCTAGCCTGAGTTTTTCACTGATTTCCTACATATCTGAACTATCCTTTTCCCCAGAGTGATTTTCTCCTAATTTTTTAAGGCCCAGCTATGGTTTCCTTATTCTAATAGCCCTTCTAGATGTGATCCCCATAGAGGTCTTTTTCTTCCCTGCGTCCTTTTGGTCTGCTATGTAATGTTACATATAAATTGTGCAAAAATGCTTTCATGTGCATAACTACCTTCTGCTACCTCAATTGCACGTTGATGATGATGATGCCTTTGAACCCATTATGCCTAATATAGTGCTACACCTGTTTTCTGATTAGCGGATGATCCCTATGCCAGCCAATTGGACCTTAAAAAAAAAAAAAAAAAAAGTCCCAGCATTTCAGAAATTACACGTTTGCTTTTCTTTGGATCACCGTTTTGTCTGTGGATTCATTTCTTTTGTTTGGCAGGTCAAAAAAATTCCAGTCATTTATTGAGAGCTGCTTGGTAAAGAATCACAGCCAGCGACCAGCAACAGAACAATTGATGAAGCATCCATTTATACGAGACCAACCTAATGAGCGACAGGTCCGCATTCAACTCAAGGACCATATTGATAGAACAAAGAAGAAGCGAGGAGAAAAAGGTTAGATGTACATTTATATTTCAGCAGCAGAAACAAAAGATGGAGTGAATCATGGGCTCTTGATGTATTTGGAGGTGACTATGGGGATTTCAAATGGGCCTGCATTATTCTTAATGTGAGGGGCTGTCTCTGAGACCACAGCCCCTGGGCATCAGTGGCGTGAGACTATTGAAGTAGAATCTTTCATGAAAAAAAAAAAAAAAACAGAACTGCAAGAAACACTACCTCTGCCAGGCACTGAACAAAGTCATGTTGAGTGATACTATGAAGTACTTTAATATGACAAGTGATTTTCTCAATTCAAATTAATATTCATGTTTAGAAGACTAAAACTCTACAGAAGACAGATAACCTAAAGAAAAAAATTCATCTAGTTGACATTTTTCTGTACTGACATTCTTCAACATTTAAATTTATGTGCTCTGAGGCTCATTTCTAATTCTGTTATTTAGAAGTCAGAAATAATTTTTTTATAGTTGCAGTGATAGAAAAGATCATTAGGTTGCCAGGCTTGCTGAATGGAACATCAGATTTTGAGCTGAAGGTCATTTAACACACTTCTTATATGTGCAAAAACACATCTTTGTGACTCTAGCTCTTATATGTCACTGTCTCTTCACTGCATCACTGAAAGAACATGAGTCCAAACTTGGGGTCTCAGACTGTGCCCTACCTTTTTGAATGGAAGCTTACATTTTTCACTAGCATAGAAATGGTATGCTAATACTATATATTAGGGAACATTGAGGTGAGCTGCCAAATGAGACAAAATGCAAGCCAAACAAAAGTGAAACAGGTTGGATGGGTAAGGGGAGTGCATTTTCTAGAAACGAGCAAGATTCTTATATGGTGAAGTAAACTTTGATTAGGCAAATTTTGAAACCAGTAATTTCAGAATCGCTTTTGAACTTTGCTTTCCAATTAACAACTCATGAGTCATGGCTAAGGTTCACCATTAATTTCTACTACGTTGTGCGCTTGCTGCCGTAATCATCGGTATGGTATCTCTCACCAGCACTCCCCTACCCTGTGCCTCTCTGGCATAGGGGCATAGGGTTTATCTTTGAGGAAACAGTACCTTTCTAAAGGAAGACAAACTTGTTCTTGGAGATTGACTAGCATATTAACTGCACCATGACCAAGGTAAAAACTTGCATGGTCTGGATGAGGTTTAATGGCTAACTCTGAGGTAGGGCAAGTTAGAGTATGGGAAGGGAGAAATGGAGAGGACAGCAGTGAGGGCTTTCTGGGTAGAGAGCAGGAGGGGGTTGCTGCTGGGAGGATGACAGTGAAAGGCAGTGTGAGGCTGGAAAGCTGAGCATTAACAGTGTGGTGAGTGGGGAGTAGAGAGGAAGACCAGAAACTGAGGATGGGAGGGGAGGCACGTGGTGATGTGCTTGTTCTTGCTTCCCTCCTCTCCATTTCTCTCCCCTCTTCAGTTCAGAGGCAGTAGTGGAGGGTAGTCCACAGGACAGGACAGAGGCTGCCTTTCTGTTATTTGCATTTCCTTTCTTCTTTGCCTCTGCAGTTAATACCCATAACACAAGCTGGGGACTAGCAGTGGGGGCGGTGAGCAGTATGAAAGTCAAGACTGGATTGGAGAGGTAAGATCAGCAGAGGGCTAAGGCAGGAGGCGAGAATCTCAGTGAAGGTTCCAGGAAGAGTTCCTTTTTTTTTTTTTGAGATGAGGTCTTACTTTGTTGCTCAGGCTGGTCTCAAACTCCTGGCCTTAAGGGATCCTCCACCTCAGCCTCTCAAATTGCTGGGATTATAGGCATGAGCCACCCACCCAGCACTTTTTTAATTTTTTATTTTTTGAAACAGGCTCTGTCTCTGTTGCTCAGGCTGGAGTGCTCACTGCAGCCTCTATCTCCAGGGCTCAAGTGATCCTCCCATCTTAGCTTCCCAAGTAGCTGGGACTACAGGTGCACACCACCATGCCTGGCTAATTTTATATTTTTTTTAATTTTTAGTAGAGACGAGGTCTCACTATGTTGCCCAGGCTGGTCTTGAACTGCTGAACTCAAGAAATCCTCCTGCCTCAGCCTCCCAAAGTGCTGGTATTATAGGCATGGGCCACCAAACCCAGCCCCAGGGAAGAATTATTATGCAGCTAGCAGGGACTTGAAGGAGTGTATGATCAGCTTAGACTCAGGAGTGGGAGGTTGTGAAGCTAGGCCAAAACAGTGGCTCATCTGCAGTTAATAAGATGTCAATTAGACCCTAAGGAGCTGGGAGGCCAGCCCAAGCTGGAGGAACTAGGCATGAAGAGAAATACATAGGTCAAACTCAAAAGTTCCAGGACTGATTTTTCAACTGCTCCTTATCCATGGTGGTCTTGGGCTACTCCATGAAGTCAGAATTTTTAAGGGCATATTTTAGGGCAGTGTGTCAGACATGCAACCATTAAATGCTAACTTCTCTCAAAAGGACATTTTATTATACTGTGAATATATAGCATAATTTAAGTGCTTAGACTGTTTTCAGATTCATATTCTGGGTTCAAATTCTAACTCTGCCCCTTATCAGTTATGTGAACATGACTCCAGTTTTCTCATCTTTAAAGTAAGATTAAGAGTATACTAATAATATCTACTGCCTCGAATAGTTGCAAAGATTAAATGAGGTAATGCCTTTAAAATGCTTGACATAATGTCCAGGACAAAGATGCACTCAGTAAATATCAGTTATTCTTATTTAGGCAATTACTTATTGACCCATACTTTTTCGTCACTTACTCAGAGTACTTTGTGAGAACTCATGACCCATCTCCCTCTGGGGTGTAAATAAAAGTGAGTGAAGCCTGTGCCTCAGGTTGTTTCCACATTTTGCGGGGCACAGACTCTGGAATGTGACTCAGAACTCACCATGCCATGAAGATAGATCATTTTTAATGTGTTTATTCTCTGCAGAGTGGAAAAGTAAGACTCTTGGGAATAGGTATATTCAAGAGTTATGTGGTAATTTGAGGACTCTAAGCCTGTTTAGGCTTAGGGCCACTAGAATCACAGTTCTAGTCTCCTTTTTGTCTGCTCCCCAAGGAGTGGTGTTTGATCAAATGAGATCTAATTCCATTTGCTCAGTTTAGTCAAATGACTTAGTTTGCTCTAATATTACTTTTCACTTAGTTGTTCTATGACCAACTTTTGGTAGAATCAATCA
This sequence comes from Hylobates moloch, assembly GCF_009828535.3. Lineage (NCBI taxonomy): Eukaryota > Metazoa > Chordata > Mammalia > Primates > Hylobatidae > Hylobates > Hylobates moloch. The sequence continues at coordinate 81,765,626 of NW_026652288.1, read as the reverse complement.
AAGCAATTCTATTTTGCATTGTTTTGTGATTTTTTCAACCTGATATTTTTTCCCTAACATATGCTGACACATGCCAATTTAACCCAGTAATATAAAAGCAGTCAAAACCAAATTTTGATGAAGTATTAAATATTAAATTGAGGAGCCTGACAAACGAAGGCTTTACCCTAGAGAGTAGAAGTAATTGGAATAATTGTGTGCTTCTTTTCCTTGCTGTAATTTCCTTTATTAGATAAAATTTCTGCATTTTTACTTTGAAATCTGTTTATTCATTTTGAAAAAGTTTGGAATATTTCATTTATAGTGTAGAGTATTAAAATACTTTATGCAGGTTCTTTATATTTTGGTGAACTAATATTTTAAAAATAAGTAGCCTGAAAGCTTCATACATACCTAAATGTATGAAGCTAAGTTGTGATTTAAAAAATACACTTGAACTCATCAAACTTTTGGCTTTCTTTTATTATCTCTTTAATGGCTAGTGTGAAAAGCAAGGCATGTTTATCAAATCTGAGCATTCTCACTGCGTGACTACTGCCTCCTGGTGGTAACATAACTAAATTGCAGTTTCAGTTCCTTTTTAGGGATGTGCAAATGTCTTCAAGGTTGTAATTATTAACCTACAGCTATGAAGAGATAGGAGTAATGTGACACCTTCCCTTGCTTAAAAGCTCCTCCAAGGGTTCCTCATTGCCAATAGGAAAGTTCTCAGCATGGCATTTATAAGAATCAGTGAGCCATTTCATCCCTGCCAGCCTTTCTCCCTCCATAAGGTTTTTCTCACACCCAGGCACCTAACTACTCACAGCTCATTGTTTCCTGAACATATTATGCACTGTAATACTGCCAGCCTTACTTATGTGGATATGTTGCTTAGCATGTCCTTTTCCCTCAACTGCCAGCTGCTAACTGCCTGGAGAAGGGCCACTGACCTTCCAAAGCCCAGTTCATTTTTTCTCCAAAGACTTCAAGTCTCTTCCTCCATTATGACCAGTGGCACTAGCTGTTCCTTTCTTTGACATCTCATTGCTCTTTATATGCACTGCTATTTAGCATATAATATGTTGGAAAGAACACTGGTTCTTAAGTTGGAAAAGTTCTGAATTGAATTCTAAATCCAAATCCTAGATTGACCTTTTATTAATGAGATAACATTGATTATATTACTTAACCTCTTGTAACTTCAGTATTCTCACTTGAAAAATAGACACTAATTTGGAGGGTTATTATGAAAAATAAATGAGAGAACAGAGTAAAATATCTAGCAGTAGTGACTGGTGTGGGAGATATCCACTAAATATTCCCTCCCTTTCTTCACAATCATGGAGGCGCTGATATTTACTCATCTCACATATTAGATTTGATCTCTTCCAAAGCAAAGCCTCAATCTTATTCATTCTCACATGTAAACTGCTTCCCATTATGCTGAATTAAAGGACTGTCCCTAGTGGATCAATCAAGACACATTTTAAATATATATATATAAATAAATATATATATAGATATAAATAAATATATATAAATATATAAAAATATATATAAATATATAAATATATAAAAAATATAAATATATAAATATATAAATATATATAAATATATAAATAAATATATATAAAAAATATATATATGTGTGTATATATATATATTTTTTTTTTTTTGGGGACGGTTCGTGTGTCACCAAGGTTGAGTGCAGTGGTGGATTTGGTTACGCCATTCTCCTGCCTCAGCCTCCCGAGTAGCTGGGACTACCGGTGCCCGCCACCACGCCTGGCTAATTTTTTTTGTATTTTTAGTAGAGATGGGGTTTCACTGTGTTAGCCTAGATGGTCTCTATCTTCTGACCTCATGATCCGCTCGCCTCGGCCTCCCAAAGTGCTGGGATTACAGGCGTGAGCCACCGTGCCCGGCCAAACAAGTTATTTTTAATTGAAATTAAATTAATAAAAAAATTAAAAAGGATTATTTTTTAATTCCTTATCTTCTCATGTGAACATTAGGCACTGGGGACAGATACCTAGAGTCAGCCGAGACAGCCTTGAATGTGGTTAATTTCATATACTGATGGGAACCATTAAATCAGAAGCCTGGAGACTGTTCCAACGCTGTGTTAACCACAACTCTTTGGGTGTCTATTTTTTTACATATAAGAGACGGGGTTGGGCTTTACTGAGCCATAGCATCTTTTTGTGCACTAACATGCTGGGATCTGTCTTCAGATGAGACAGAGTATGAGTACAGCGGAAGTGAGGAAGAAGAGGAGGAGAATGACTCAGGAGAGCCCAGGTATGAGAGCAAAAGCCAAGTCTTCTAATGTTCACATTCTGAATTGTGCTTGTGTGAAATTCACTTTCCTTTTGATTTATAGGTTCGTTTTTAAGAATCCACTAGGGTGGTCTTATTTAATTTATTGCCCATGAACATACTCATTAATTTGGGAAAATTTCCCTAGGCAGACCATTACGAAAATGTGGAAATCGGCGTATTCTTTATCTTGTCCCCGAAGATTTATGGTCTCTATCCTAAGAGCTTGTTTTCTTACATATGTAACATGTAGAATGGGTAGAAGGCTAATTATCTGGGCAATACAGGACTAAAAATGCTTAAAACTGCAACTTTCTAGAGACCTAAGTGGTATTTTCAGACTTGTGTTATTCAGTTCATTACTTCATACCTTTGAGAAGCCCATTCAGGCAGCCACTGTCCTTGTCACATGCCTTGGTATTTTCACTGCAGCCTAATCCAGGAGAAAGTGATTTTCAGAAAATCAAATCATATGTAGAGATAAATTCCAAACAAATACTTTTAGGCCATTCCTATTGTCACCTGTTGGACCCCAGAATCCAGTGCTGTTTTATTGTCATGCCTAAATTTTGAATTCCACTTGACTTTGATTCTTACTTTCTTCTAGTCTGTGTTTGTAAATAATTAAGGTTAGTGTGCTTGTACTGCCAGGATGTATCTTTGGTGAGTGAATTCAGCTTGGTAAGTCAAGGAGGGCAGACCCACATCCCATGGTGTCGTGCAGTATACCTGTGAAGTAAGACTTGGGGGGAATTGCACAAGCAGAAGACTCACCGAGTGTGGCCTCCCTCCTCGAGCCATCCAAGGAGTGGACCCTAATGCTCCAGAAGGATCAGTTCCTGTTCCACTGAGGAAGAGTTTTCTGACCAACCACTGCTAGAATGAGCCAGATAGCATGTGTTCTTTTTTTATGCTAACTCAGACCTACTGAGCTGGATTCTTGCGAAGCTTCTATAAGAAGATGGAACTGAGCTTTCAGAGCCATCCAGTTTTTCTCTCTTCACCTGCCACAGGATTCCTCAAGGTCAAAGACTGAATACTTCTTTCCTACCATCTGATACATAGCATGTTGGCCGCCCCCGGTTTAGCTGCATAAAGAAGATTACTGCCAAGTAGTGACATAGAAAATGAACATTCCTGAAAGGCAGAGGACCAAACGCCCTGCTTTCAGAGAAGTTGTACACCAGTGTTCAAAAGCTTACCCAAAATCTTACTGTGTCAGCCTTCTGACCACTTCCTGTAGAACTGAGAAACCCTGTCTTTCTAACACTTGCTAAACTGCATATTAGGAGTCACTCAGGGAGCCAGCCCAGCCGTACCTTAACACTTCTATAATTATAACATGTCATTATATCATGCTGAAGATTATGTTCCAAGTCCTGTTGTTGTTTTTTTTTTTTTTATCATTATACTTTAAGTCCAAGTCCTGTTTTTATGGACGCATCTAATTAATCTTCATAAAATCCTGAAAAATAGAAAAGGACAATGGTTATCTCATTTTAGAAATGAGGTGACACCTTAAGGGTTGCAACCAGGTCACACACAGAGTTAATGATTGAGTCACTAACACAGCTCAGATCTCCTGACATTGATTCAACATCAATTAATGGAGCATCCTCGTGTGCATGGGGGGCTGGGTTCCCAAGCCCCCTCCCCTTTGCACAGGGCAAGTGGCCTGTGTAGATAAGCACCATCGTTTGGGGTTTTAGAGTTTGACACAAAGGCTCTAAGTTTTAAAGAAGGCTTGTTAGTAGACGCCAAGCATCGTCTATGGAACATCATGAACGAAGCCTTTTTATGTATTTTCATGGCAGTATCTCACACAGCACACTAACCACTCTCCAAAACCAATCCTTGGTCCTCTTGTTAACTGCCACCAAACCTGCTCCTCCCCCAGCATTCCTCATTCCTGTTCTCGTTACCACCGTCACCCAGCCACCAAGACAGAACCTGCAAGTCATCCCTCACTCCACACGTCAGATCTGTCCACAGGCTTCGTGACCTCTCTCCCCAAATGCTCCTTCCCTCCTCCATCCCCTCTGCTCTCGTCCTGGGTGTGTACCCACCCCAGAACCACTCTGCAGTAGCAGTCTGACTTGCTGTGCTTGTCCCTGTACCCCTTGCTAGGTCATCCATTCAGCGGCCAAACCCATCTGCTCATGTTGCTCTTCTGCATAAAACCTTCCCGTGCCTGCATGGCTGTCGTGGCCCCGCACCTATCTCTCTGACCTCCTCTCAAACCCTTCTCCCTCTCATTCACTCTGCTCTGGGAAGCTGGGCTGGTGTTCAGTTGCTCAAAAATAGGGTGCACACCTGTTTTCCCCTCAGGCCTCTAAACCTGCTTTTCCCTCTGCCTGGAATGTTCTTCCTTCTTTATCAACTGCTTCCTTCCCAGAGATGTCTTCCTGACCACCCATCTAAAGTAAGGCCTCAAAGCTTACCTCAGCTCCCTGCCACTGTCACTCAAACAATTACAATTTTGGTCTTCTGTAGAGCCTGTTAATACCTGAAATTATTTGTACGTGTGTCCCATAAGAAGATAACTTTAAAGAGAGAATTTATCTAGCAACTGCCATATCCTTAGAGCTTACTACAGTGACTGCCACATAGCAGGTGCTCCATAAATATGTGTTTAATAGATTTATTTCAAATGGAAGCTTCCAGAAAGATTAAAAGGGCTAGATTTGAATAAACAGAAGTCATTTCTCAGCTCCCTCTTAGGCTGCTGTGCAGAATCAAGGAGTCTGTAACTTTTAGTTGTTCACATGTGAGTAGGGCAGCCCAGGACCACCAGCAAAGTAGGTAGAACTGATTTATGTCCTCTCGATCTCTGTCGCATGCACACACATTCATGTACAACCGCCATTTTACAGAAGAGAAAACTGTTGCCTAAACAGAATCTAGGAACCAATGAGCTGGGTTGAAGTCCTAGCTGCACCTGCTGTGGCCAGAGCCAAACCAAGCCCTTTAAGTGTGGTATAGTCAGGCAAACCCTGACTTGGACTCAGCAGGCTTGGGCTCAGATCCTGGCTCTGTGTCGACCTTGACCCAAGCGTTTTCCATCGCTGGCTCATCATGGCTTCACAGGAGCAGCCTGGCCTCTGCCTCATGGGGTTTGGTGTGAGGGGGTGGAGTGGGTGAGGCCGATCCGTGCTTGTCTAAGTAGAGTGCCCTTGTTGCCCACCATTGTCCATTTTTATTGAAAATAATCCAGTCTGGGGCCCATGGCTTGCACCCTGGCTAAAGTCTTTAAAAACAAATCTTTGCCGCGTCCCAAGGGTAAGGGAGTGGTGTGGACAATCCTGGAGAAGGTGACAACTCTGAGAATGTGACATCCTCTGTGGATGGAGGCAGCATTTGTTGGCCACAGTCATACTGAAAGGGAGGCAGGTCTCTTATCCTGATGCTGTTTCTTTGGGGTGAATGATTGAATTAGCGGAGGATCTAGGAGCCTGTGCTCTTCTTTTCCTGTGCGTGGGTGAATCATTTGTCCTGCTGTCCTCCTCCAAGGCCTCTTGGTAGCCATGGCCCCTGCCCCACGTGGGATCCTGATCACTCTCTCCTACCCACAGCTCCATCCTGAATCTGCCAGGGGAGTCGACGCTGCGGAGGGACTTTCTGAGGCTGCAGCTGGCCAACAAGGAGCGTTCTGAGGCCCTACGGAGGCAGCAGCTGGAGCAGCAGCAGCGGGAGAATGAGGAGCACAAGCGGCAGCTGCTGGCCGAGCGTCAGAAGCGCATTGAGGAGCAGAAGGAGCAGAGGCGGCGGCTGGAGGAGGTGAGGACCTGCTTGGGCCACCTCTGACCCCAAGCCTCTCAGTTGTGGTCACTCTCCAGGCGTTCCCTGGGGGCCCACATCCCACCTGTGAGCACACAGAGCTTAGAGGCACAAAGAGGTTGACTGCAAGGGCAGATAAGTCCTGAATGCTCTTACAAACAAAAGGCTTCCCTTGCTTTTTGTGGTGGTGTGGTCATTTCAGAAAAGCAGGTGAAGGCCGTCACCCCTTCCTGTCTTGCCCATATATCACCTTCTCAGCACCTTCTAAGCTTTACTTAAAGTCACAGCCCCTCCCTCCAGCATGTCCTATTTCCCTGCCCTGCCTTATTACTTTTACACAGCCCTTAGCACCTTCAAATATACTCTACATATACTTTTAACATGCCTGAATGTCCCTACTGGAATTTAAGCTCCATCAGGACAAGGAGATTTTATCTCTTTTATTCCCTGATGTATCTCTAGCATGTCATAGGTGCCTCATAAATATCTGTGGAATGAGTAAATTAATATATGAATGAATGGGTCAGTAGTTGACAGGTGAAATGTAGGTATTAACTAGATCACAGTGAATAAGCAGATAAGTGGAATTTCAAGTATGGAAGAGTAGGACCTGCCTATTGATGCTCTGAATGCTAGGAAGAATGTTTCACAGATCCTTTCCCAGACATCCCTTAGTACCCAGGGCCTGTCCTCCACCCTGTGGGCAAGACCTGCCTTTAGCAGCAGACACTGCTCATCTGTGTGGGAAGCCATACTGCTAGCCACAGTTGGCTGCATGCCTTGTCCTGGGCCAGACTCTCACCTTGTGGTCTTACAGACATTTGTTAAAGCGTCCTTCCCAGAACTTTGCCCAGATCTCTCAGGCCTCCTTCCTCTGCCAGATAAATCAAAACCTCTAGACAATTAGGAAACCGAGAGAGCATATCTATTGGGGAAGTTGGGCAGCAGATGAAAGGCACACTAACTGCACGGTAATGGGATAGTAATTTTACAGGTTTCCCAAACACCAGCTTGCTTCTCATTAACGGGCTTGCAGCAATTCACTTGCTTTGTCAGGTGGCCACTGAAGACTTAGAGGGTGGTGAATTGCAGTCACCAGCAGCAGATTGCTTTTTAAATGGTACATCAAGGTCCAGCCTCCCTGGTTTAAATCAGTGAGGGCCTCGGTTCCAGTTTGCAGTAAATCCCATCAACCTCATTATGTCCCTCGAATATCAGTATCAGTCCAGCAACAATAATACTCAATGGTTACAATTATTGAGTGATTTTAGTATGTCAAGTACCAGGCAGGATGCTTTGCTTATAGCCAGTATCTCATCTACTATCATTATCTCTTTTCCTATATCGATTATCTCTCGTGCAAAACTCATATAATCCCCATTTTACAAACAAGAAACTGAGGTTCAGGGAGGGAAGTAATTGGTCCCATGTTGCAGGGTACCGTCTTTAGTACTTTACACAAATTGTCTCATTTAATCCTCACAATAATCTCCATCTAAAGATGATGCAGCTGAGTCTTAGAGAGGTTAATAACTTGTTAAAGGTTGAGAAGAAAACCAGGTTTCAGATCCAGGGGATTGGCCTGCAGAGCCTAAGCACCAAGTCACTGCATGTGTTCTGTCTCTCCACTGATAAGTCAGCGTTGGTATGCTTTTCTACACCCCTCATCTGGCCTCTACGCCTATGGTCTTTTACCCTGAATATTTAAGGAGTTCTGCGCAAGGGCACAGAATCTGTGCTGAACAGATGCTCATCTTTGACCTGGGTTCTGTCTCGTGCTCCCAGTCAGAGCTATTGCCAAGGCCTCCTTTGTGTCTCTTCTCTTGTGGCATTTGCTTGAACCTCTACCATAGAGCAAGTCAGAGTTCAGCTCACTGAGACATGTGCATCCAGAGACACACCCTGTGAATCCTGGCTTGCACAGAAGACGTCCGCCAGCATGCGTGAGGACACAAGCCTTTTGCTGTGTGTACCAATGGGCATGAGCCTTGGCTCCGTACCAGAAGCAGGAATGCCTCTGGCCACAGAGCATTGATAGATTATACCAGCTTTCTCTTTTGATCCTTCATCTTATTCTATAGTGCAGTGGTGAAGAACAAGGAATACTAAGTACTCAGACAGCTGTAAATTCTGAGACAGCTGTAAATTCTCTCTGTAAGTCATGACATTCTCTCGCACCGGGAACTCTTCTGCCGTGTCCTGCTCCTGCCAGGTCCCCTTCTATGTCTGCTTCCCTGGCCTTTGGTGACCACTTGTGTTTCTGGTGTCCCGAGTAGGAACTTGGACTACGTTGTCACATAGAACCTGTTAAAGCCCATAGTTCAGCTTGAGAATTTAGCTTCACTGTGAGTCATTTTTCCTTTTGTAGGAAAAACATTCCCACTTAGCTACCCCTTTGGTCACACAGGACTATGTAGGTTGTAGCTTTTGTATTTGGTGATCTCAAATGTCACCTCCCACCAGAGAGTTTCTAAGGAAGCCCTGCACGTCCTTTACTATTTATGAGTAATCATGTGGTTTTGGCTAAGCTCTAAATCAGTGTCTGTGTATTCTTAGAAGGACTTTGAATATACACTGAATGTGGTCACTGATCAGCTTTATGAAAAGGACGTGGCTTCAGGCCAATTAAGTGGTGGAGAGAAGACTCAGCTTTTGACCAGTGTTGAAGTACAACCTATAACAAAGTTCCAGGAACTTGATTAAACCCAGCTAAAGTGAATGAGTCCATCAATGGTGAGAAAAAGTACAAGGAGGACCTCTTCTAGTTTTACTCAGCTCAATAAAAATTTCTAGTACTTGGCATAAACAAAATACATCTTGTTTCATTCTGTATCATGGAGTTAGGATCCAAGAATGGGAGCCTTCGGGGTCAAGGCTTCTACTCTGGTAATCTTGAGCAAGTTTGTGGTGATGTCTGATTCTGCTCAAGCATTTTGAAATGATATTAGTGATTTATATATGTGTTTCAAATTGCTGAGCACATTCTATACTTTCATTTTGGGGAGCATGGCTTTAAGTCACAGGAATGAATCAAATAGACCCCAGAAGCACCTGCTCCCTGGTAGTGCGTTTTATTCTCTCGAGACTCTTTCAGGACACCAACATTCTCATGTAGTGCCCTTCAAGACCATCCTAACATTGTCCAGTTATAAAAATAACCAGTTCTATCTGGCCAAAAAATATACACCTTGGCTCCATCCCATGAATGGTTTTTTTTTTTTTTTTTTTTTGAAGAGATATCACCTGTATCTTATTGGCCAGTAATTGTGGAGCATTAATGTACAAAGTAAGAGCCTGGCAGCCTAAAAATGTAAATGCTCTCTAAGCCTCTAACTTTTTATCATGACTGAGGCTTTCAAGGATGTTAGACTCAATTGTTGTTGCTGTTTTTAAGCATGAGGTTGAATTAAAACCTTTTCCTGAGGTCTGTAGGTAGTCGTTTGACAAATATTCAGTGAACACCTCTGTTGTGTGGGCACCATGCTAGACACTAGAAATAGTCTCCCATTGTGACGATTAGATCTGTGAGGGAAAAAGGCACTAAGCGCAAATAATCAGCCAGGTAATCATTTATCATCATAGCAATGACTGCTATGGTGGAGGAGAGTGGCATGCTAAAAGAGCATGCCACAGTGGGGGAGCCTCACCTGGCTTGGTCAGAGTCCCGCTAGAGGAGGGAGTGGGGCACGGAGAGATACCAGGCAGGGAAGCCATGGCACAGTCATGCAGGGCTTTGTAGACCATGTTGATTACTTTTGAATTTTATTCTAAGAAGAGTGGGAAACCATTGATGTGTCTTCACTAAGGGAATAGAATCAGATCTGCCTTTTTTCAAATGAAACTTTGGCTGCTGCAGTTGGTGCTGGAAAGAAGCAAGGGTAAATGAAGGAGGCAAGTTAGTCCAGGCCAGAGAGTGTGATGCTTTGGACAGATGATGGTAGAGTGGGGATTGAGGAAAGTGGACACGTTTGAGACAAATGTAGCCTGTGGACCATGCAGGATGTGCAAGTTGATTAGATATCAGGGATGAGGAAGAGCAGCCAACAGTAATAGTAGTAGTACAATCCATGCAGTTGGATTATGTAGAGATGGCCATAGAAGAGGGGTCAAAGATAAGAAAAATAGGAATTATTGGTTTGTGGTAATAAAAGTACACATGAGAAGAGAGTGTGGGCCTGAGCTCTAAGAACTCAGAACAGGCAAGGAAGAGACAGCAGACAAATTTGATAAGGAAGTGGAAGGAATGCCTGGAGAGTTTGATGCCATAGAAGCAAAGATTTCGTATCCAAGCATAAGGATGGAGTTAAAGGGGCCAGCTCTGCAGAATGCTGCTCAGAGGTCAGGAAGACAAGAGCATCTTTTGGTTTCAAATGACAAAGAGGATATTTAAAACATAGTTTTTGTGTAATACTCCCTAGAAATGCTTTCATTTACTGTCTGTTTCTGGGAAGGGAAGCAACCTGCCCAGGGAGTCAGTAGATATGCACTTGGAGTGAAAAGACATCAACTTTTGAGGGCTACCATGTACTACTACTACCTGCGTGCCCTGGCAGTTCTTATTCTCCCCACACCTCCACTTCCTGAGCTCTACAGGGATGTCAGTAGCAAAGCTTGTTCTCACCACCAAAGTTGTCCTGAGGATTAACCAGAAAACTGGATATAAAAGAACTTTATTGACTGCCAAAAGCTGGACAGACCTCACTTTTGAGGACTGGTCAAATTCAGCTTAAATACTTCTTTTTTTTTTTTTTTTTTTTTTTTTTGAGACGGAGTCTTGCTCTGTCGCCCAGGCTGGAGTGCAGTGGCACGATCTCGGCTCACTGCAAGCTCCGCCTCCTGGGTTCACACCATTCTCCTGCCTCAGCCTCTCCGAGTAGCTGGGACTACAGGCGCCCGCCACCACGCCCGGCTAATTTTTTTGTATTTTTAGTAGAGACGGGGTTTCACCATGGTCTCGATCTCCTGACCTCGTGATCTGCCTGCCTCGGCCTCCCAAAGTGCTGGGATTACAAGCGTGAGCCACCGCGCCCGGCCGAGCTTAAATACTTCTAACGAGACCCACCTTATGCTTGTGTTGGAATTCTTCATAATTCCATACTCATCCATTTGCTGTCAGCTTTTTGTTCACATTCTCTGTTACCATACATTTTTCCTTTTTTCTTTTTTTTTAAATTAATTTATTTTTTGAGATGGAGTCTACTCTGTCACCCAGGTTGGAGTGCAGTGGCACGAGCATCTCAGCTCACTGCAACCTCCGCCTCCCAGATTCAAGCAATCCTTATGCCTCGGCCATCCGAGTAGCTGGGATTACAGGTATGCTCCACCACGCCCAGCTAGTCTGTGTGTTTTTAGTAGAGACAGGGTTTTGCCATATTAGCCAGGCTGGTCTCAATCTCCTGGCCTCAAGTGATCTGCCTGTCCTGGTCTCCCAGAGTGCTGGGATTACAGGCATGAACCACCGTGCCTGGTCACCATTCACTCTTCTCTTAGGGTAACCAAGCCAGTCTCACAGCAGCTCAGCTGTGCAAGCTGAAGCCCAAACCCAGAGAAGCCGCTGGTGTGGAAGGTTGTTCTTTGGAACCTTAGTAGCTTCTTCCAAACGCTCCTAGACAGCCTCCACCCACAAAAGAGTGGTGAGGTGGTGGGGAAGCTGCAAGTTTGTTTAAGAATCACAGTGCAGGACAGCATATTGATGCTCTGGAAAGTCCTGGGACAGCAGAGCATTTGGCAAAATTCGGTAGAGAGCGAAATTGTATTTTGGTTAACAGCATGGACTCTAGAACCTAAGACTGCCAGGGGTCAAATCCCAGCTTTCTTCCTTATTAGGCGTGTGACCTGAGTAAGTTTTTAACTTTCCTGTTTTACAGTTTCCTCATCTGTAAAGCAAGAAATAACAATAGCATTTACCTCACAGGGCTGCTGTGAAGATTAAATGAGTTAATTCATAGAAAGCCTGCCAACATCACTAACACATAGTGAGCCCTCAATAAATATGAGTTGTTCTTGTTATTGGTGTAGGTGCCTTTGACCAAAGTCAAGAAACAAATTTCCAAAGTTTGAACTCCTTTATGTGCTACAGTAAAACCTTTTGGGGTTTATTAAAATAAATGTAAATAGGTAAGCTTCTTTCCATGTTTCGGGAAGAATATTTGTTATAATACTGGGAGGAATTCAGTTATATCATTAAGAGCAATAAATGTCTAATAGTTCTTAGATGGCCAACTTTAGGTTCATGTAGAGGTAAAATACACTATCTTTACAGGCCAAGGCCAAGATTTAATCCTAGCTGTGTGGTCTTTGGCAAATTACTTAACCTCTCTGAACCTCAGCTTCCTTACATGCACATTTGGTAAAATAATATTTACTTTTCAGGATTGTTGAGAAGTAAATGAAACCATAAATACAGAGGACTTGGCACAATGCCTAACACAAAAACTGGATTGATATTCTTGGGTGAATATTTTATTGTTATTTTGGAACTGATGATTTCAAAGTATAGTACTGTTAATTTTGTTTTTCATTTTAATGGTGCTGTCTATAGATAGCATTTCCCCATTCCCTGTCTTCCTTAATTCCTTAATGTACCTTCCCTGTTTAGTGTAAAACCTTGACTTTTTCATCCCCTTTTGAAGGCGTTTTTCCAGAGCACATTTTCATTATGTCTTACTGGGCTGTCTATCTGCTAGTGACTTAGCCTGCAGTCCTGGCCTTGTCAGGACAAGGAGGCGGCCCATTCTTCATCCTTTTGCGGATGTCTTGTTTAGCTTGTTTAGTAGGGTCAACTGCCACCTTGGGAAGTCTCCTTTTCCCAGTGAAACCTAGACGACCTTCCCCTGGAGAAACTGCCTTCTGATGGATTATCTCATCAGTATTTCTTGCTGTCATTTCCAACACTGCATAATTATGATCCCATCATTGCCACCAAGTGGCTGCATGAAATTTCATTTGCTAACAGTATCTAAATAAAGTTCATAAGAGACAGAGATCTTGTGCTGAGTGAATAACAAGTTTCTTGCATCAAGGAAATAGTACCTTCCGAGTGACCCTTTCACCAAAAAGGTGAGAACGTGGCAGTTCAGTAAGACATTGCCCGGGTTTGAATCTCAGCTCTGCCACTTACTGCCTTTGTAATTTTGAGCAAGACATGACTTCTCTATGCCTCAGTTTGACCATTTATAAAGTGGGATGTAATACATACAAACCACTTAGAACAGTACCTGGCACTGAGTAAACACCTGAATAAGTTCAAGGAGAGTGTTACATGTGAAGGGAAGAATCTTGCTTCTCATTACCTGCTTTGTTATTGCTGCCCTGGGTCATCTCTTTCCAGGGTGAGGGCTTGACGCTGAATGCAGCCTGAGCAAGTACAGTGGGCACAAGCAGGAGACAGGAAAATCGTGTGGGTTTTTACCAGTGCAGCATTTCTACCCACTGGACCAGGCCCCAAGCCAGAGGAAAGCACTGTGAGCAAGAATAATTCCCCCGTCTCAGAGCCTGGAGTATGAACACATCAGCACTGCCGAGAAGTGGCCCTTAATTCACTTAATCATTAACCACAGGTGTCCCAGTGTGTCCTGTGAGCAGTGGCTGGCTAGTTGGAGGCAGCGCAGCTTTTTATTCCTGGATGTCATTAGCATCAACACAAGATTGAACACTTTCTAGCTGGGCTTTTGCTCTGTTGTTTCAGTAACTGAACAGAAATTATGAAACAGCTGGGAACCATCCTGGCAAACCAGATGCTCATTGTCCAGGACAAAGCGTGCCCATGGGCTTTGGAATGGTCAGTAATCGCATGCACATGTAAATCACACTTGTGTTGCAGGGAGCCGTGTCATCTGCATGGATATAAGGAAACCCCACCTCCCAGTGGTTCCCAAAAGGGCTTCTTGTTCTAACTTATGTGTTGTGCCAAAGGAGTTCTGACTTTGTCCACTTTGTCACCTGGATCCTGTGATGGGAGGGGTTTCCTGCCACAGTGCGGAAGTTGGGCTGACATCCCTATTTAGTAGTGTAAAATGCTACTGAAATCTGGAGTCCTTTTGCCCAGGCTCCTGCCTACGCTTTTAAGACATAGGAAGGTAGAGTACGCTAGTGTTTTATACTTAACAGCATTTCATACTGAAAAAAACCTGGAGTTAGGCAGTTGCTGATCCTTGGTGTATCTAGAGTAGAGTACCTTGCATGGAAGGCAGGGATGGCTTTTTAGTGCCTGCATGCAATGGACATCACACAGACCTACCTTCCATTGTCTAGGGTCTTCACAGAACCACCTTTATTACATCTAGTCTACATGTTTTGTGTATTCACAGTCTTCTTAATTATTCCTAACCATAGAACTATGACAACAAAATAGTTTCATATGAAATCTTATTTCACATGGCAATTAAATTGAATTGCTTTTATTTTGACTCCTGTTTTCTTTAGTGAGTGGTTTCATAGAATCATAGAGGCTGGGGAACATTAGGAACCTCAAAAGTGATCTCAGCCAATTCTTCTCTCAAAGCAAGAATTCCTTTTGCAATATTCTTCAAACAGGGTTATCTAACCTGTTTAACATATAATCTTTCCTTGTATGTCCGTGGGCTTGAGGCAGCACATTCTATTTTTGAACAACTCCTAACGTTGGAAAATTTATCTTTTCATTGATTCAAGTTCTTGTGATATCCCTGCATTAATACAGGTTGTGCCAAATAAAACTAAAATTCCCTGCATATCTGCCCTAGAAATGTGTGAAGACATTAATAATGTTTTTCTACAAATGATACCAGTTCCTGCAACCTTTCGACATATAAGTTAGCATCTTCAGTATCATCTGGGGAGTACTGGAGTGGCCCTATCTGTAAACACTGTATTAATAAACTGGTTTATAACTGGCTTGTCTTCATAGGACTCAGTTTGAGGGTCTCATACTAAGGCTTCAGAATGACGACAGTAGGAATTTGGGGATTTCATCTGCATTTGACTTTCGCACTAACATTCAGAGTCGTAGGTACTAGGGATGTCCATCAGGCCATTCTTGCTCCTCTGTATGACACCCAGGAAATCCCATGTGGTTGTTCTCCCTGGAGAAACTGAGGCTCAGAGACATTAAGGAGTTTGTGAATAATCACATTGACTAGCATCCATGGAAGAGGCAGGATGAGAATTCTTCCACACGCCTCCGTGAAGCTCAGTCTGTTTAGAATTGTCATGCCTGTTTCTGTGTCTGCGAAGACCAGTTTGCACACCTGTACTTGACAGTGCTTAGCCATGGGGCTGTCTGCTAATCAAAAGTTGGCCTGTGAGCACAAAGAAGAGGCTTCATTTAGGCAGTAATTTTTCAGGAAAGCTCTCAAAGGGTAGGTTGGATAGTTTATCTCTCATGGTGTAAAGTAGGTGTAGAAAGAAAGGAATGAGTTATATCCAGCCTGTTGAGCTTTCCCAGTGTTCTCTGATTACTATTTCTGAGAACACTGGGAAAGCTATGGTAGCTTTAAGGTAGGTAACAAGTTAAGGTAGGTAACAAGTAAAGATAGAAAGAGGGGAAAATGGCAACTTTAAAAAGCATTAGAGAGTATCTTTTACTTTGTATATACCATGTGTCAACCTGCTTCTTGTGGGCCCAAATGAGGCAGCATGGCAAGAGCCAGGCACAGAATATAAGTCCTGGCCTTGCCCTTACCAACCGAGTGAACTTGGGCAAGATATTGGCCTGGACGTGCCTCAGTTTCCTTATCTGTCAAATGGGGGTGATGACAGTATTACCTGCCTCAAAGGGTTTTGGTGAGAATTAAATGAGTTAATATGAGTACAGTGCTTGCCATCATAGGATGCACTACATAAGTGTTCTTCATTATTATTCATAGTTATTATTCTTTTTGTTTTTATTTCATTGTCATATAGTGAATTCAGAGGTGCCAGACTGCTTCCCCATCACTCTTGTGTCCTTACATAAAAAATGGTTTGGAACTCCAGTTTTAGTCACAAGGAATCATGCCCTTACCCTATAGTCATTGGTTTGCAATGATGTTCCCAAAACTAAAACTTTAGCAATGTTAAATGGGAAAATGGAATGCCCAGAAGCTGGAATACCTCTCATCACAAGTATAGCTCCCGTGAAGCTTATACAGAACAGTCCTATTTAAAGTGAGGGGCATTTGTGATGTGCAGTCAATTCAAAAGACCACAACTGGGTCCTTTCATTCTGAGTATCTTTGAACAGAGAGCCCCTGGGTGGAGGGGATGGTTTGAGGTACTTCCCAAGGAGCCTGACTTGATCTTGCACCAGCCGTTTTCTTGTCCTCTGGGGGCCAACTCAGGTCTTCCACAGTCACAGTGGGGTTTCCTCTCACTGCTTTCAGGGGGTCACCCAAGATGAAAAGCAACAGGAGCTCTCCAAGGGCAAATAAGAATTCTGCTTCGTTTCACTCTGAATGGTTAGATTTTTGCTTTGCAATGTAGCATAGCCTTACTCAGACTCTTAGAATGAACAGATTTGCAAGATTTCTTAATCTACCCCCTCCTTGAAAGTTTAGCTGAAGGTGACTTACTCAAGGTCAAACAACATTCACTCATACATCTTTTTTTTTTTTTTTTTTTTAAACGAACTCTCACTCTGTCACCCAGGCACGATCTCGTACAGTGGCACTATCTCGGCTCACTGCAAACTCCGCCTCCCAGGTTCAAGCAATTCTCCTGCCTCAGCCTCCCGAGTAGCTGGAATTACAGGCACGCACCATCATACCCAGCTAATTTTTGTATTTTTAGTAGAGACGGGTTTTCACCATGTTGGCCAGGCTGGTCTCGAACTCCTGACCTCAGGTGATCTGCCTGCCTTGGCCTCCCAAAGTGCTGGGATTACAGGTGTAGGCCACCACACCCGGCCATCAAACACATATTTACAGAGCGCTGCTATGTGGTCTTCAGTGTTCATATTGGTGGCAGTGCAGGACCAGAATCTAGTCTGTTTTCAAACCATTTTATTCTTTTCCCCAAGCCCTGTTGCCTCTCTTGCCTACTCCTCTCTCCCAGTGACACATTGCATTGCAGCTATAGGATACTAATTCTCAGATGTGGATATCACTTGAGTCCATATAATGGGAAATGTGATGTATATAAAAGATGGACCAGGGCCAAGGTTTGTTTCTCATTTTTTGGCTTATATTCTTCTTTATGAATTTTCCTCATCCCAAAAGGAGGACTTAAGGTGGCTTAAAGAGATTAATACAGCAATTAAAAGTAAAATAAACAAGAAGACAACGTAGAAGGGAATATAAAGTAGAAAGGAGAAAGAAGATGCAGGCAGGAGCGG
The DNA here is from genome assembly GCF_009828535.3 of Hylobates moloch. Lineage (NCBI taxonomy): Eukaryota > Metazoa > Chordata > Mammalia > Primates > Hylobatidae > Hylobates > Hylobates moloch. The sequence continues at coordinate 81,748,258 of NW_026652288.1, read as the reverse complement.
GGTCAGTGCACAGAATGCCTGCACAACGTGGCATCCAGCGCTGTTGCCCAGGGTGGTCACCAATCTGCTCTGAGGCCTGACACTCAAGAAAAGAGACAGATGTGAAGTGGTTGAGATTCATGTTGTCCATCAGATAAGAGTATACCAGTAACTCAGGCAGGCTTTCGGAGATCGCACCAAAAACTATACACTTGCCTAGTAAGTAGTGCAATGAATAATGTCTGAGGTAATATTCCTGGCATAAATGCAGTGGTTAGCTTTATTCAGCTATTTTTAAGACATCATAAAATGCAATTTTATGGCATTGCAGTTCATCAAAGTCACTTCTGTGAGAACTAGAACACCCTGGTGTAGATGCGTACTTTTCTGCTTATCTAAAGTAATCTAAGAAGAGCATCTAAAGAAAAAAAAAGGAAAGACTGACTCCACAGCCCTTGTGAGGAATATGCATGAGGATTATTTCTTAAAACTAGACCTCTAATAACAATTCAGAATTTAAGGGTTGAGGTGATATTCTCTGCAAAGAATTTAAACAGCAAAAATTCTACATAGCCAATTTGGGATAAATGTATTACCTTTGAGGGCCTCCTGAATAACAGGGACAAAATTGCTATTCCCTCATTAAAATTAACTAACAAATTCACATGCTTGAAGGTGCAGCCACACAGCCTCCACTTAGAGGTAGCGTGAGGGGAGCGTTCATAGGGAGGATCAAAACTGCCTCCATTAGATCCCCAGATCCAGCAATCCCACCACTGGTACATAGCCAGAGGAAGGGAAGTCTGTGTGTTCAAGAGATAGCTGTGGCCGGGTGCGGTGGCTCATGCCTGTAATCCCAGCACTTTGGGAAGCCAAGGAAGGTGGATCATGAGGTCAGGAGATCCAGACCATCTTGGCTAACACGGTGAAACCCCATCTCTACTGAAAATACAAAAAATTAGCCAGGCGTGGTGGCGGGTGCCTGTAGTCCCAGCTACTCGGGAGGCTGAGGCAGGAGAATGGCATGAACCCAGGAGGCGGAGCTTGCAGTGAGCCGAGATTGCACCACTGCACTCCAGCCTGGGTGACAGAGCGAGACTCCATCTCAAAACAAAACAAAACAACAACAACAACAAAAAAGCTGTGCTCCTTTGTTTATTGCAGCACTATTCACAATAGACAAGATACGGAATGAACCCGAGTGTCCATCAGTGGATGCGTAAATAAAGAAAATGTGGTACTTATATAAAATGAAGTACTATTCATCCATAAAAAAGTGAGATTCTGTTGTTTGCAGCAACGTAGGTGAACCTGGAGGACATTATATTAAGTGAACGATGCCAGGCACAGAAGCACAAATACCATATGATCTCACTCACTGGTGGAATCTAAGATGTCACTCTTATAGAAGGAAAGAGTAGAATAGTTGTTACCAGAGGATTGGCAGGGGGCAGTGGTGACAGACTGGTCAATGGGTGCAAAGCTGTAGACAAGAGCAATAAGTGCTGGTGTTCTATTGCATAAGAGGATGGCTGAAATTCACAATGTATTACATATTTCAAAATAGCTATAAAAGGTTTTTGAATACTCTCATGACAAAGAAATGATAAGCATTTAAGATGGTAGATATGCTAATTACACTGACTTGATCATTACATAATTTATATATGTATCTAAACATCACATTGTACCCCATAAATATGTCCAATTATTACATGTCAATCATAAATATTTAAGAACTTTTAAATATTTCATGCCTTTCTCTAATGTTTAAAATAAGAAATTTAAAATATTTTAAAATAAAAATAAAAAGGAATTGTCGTAGAAAGAAATCATCCTTGGTGAACATCAACAGAAGACAAAAGGGACATGAAGTCCCTGATTATCTGCTCCATAGAGTAAGGTAACAATTGTTAGGGCCTGGAAAACTTTAACAGTAGGTTCTATCCATCATCTCCCCACCGGAAAAAAAATTAAGAAACTTTTAAGAAGCCACTGAATGTCCAATTTTAAGGAATATATCTTTTGGCAATGCCTACAAGAAGACATGGATGAAAATATACTTCTAGGCAGTTCAATATAGGTGGAGAATCTGCCAACAGTTTTAGAGTAGTTGGTTTAAGCCATTCTTTTCTGATAGCAGGACCACTATCTTCATTATATATAATCTGAATAAGATCTAGGAATGCTATTTGATTCTCCCCTTTCCCTTTTTTTCCAGTTTAGACTCTTATTCCCTTATTTTATTTTTCATGCCTTTCTCTAAGATGGCAAACAGGTACATGCCAGTGCCAACTGTAGGTGACTCTTTTTAGAAGAACATTCTCCAGTTCTGTCTGTGTTCAATATAAAAGAATGTTCCTGCCAATAAGAGCTACTTAAGGAGGGCATTAAAGAGTAAAGGTCTGGTACAAAGCTCTGCAGGGCTTTCCTCTCCTATTACTTATCCAGTTTGCAGTATTCAACACAACAAATATCATTGGTGGCTGGCCTGATACGGAAACAATGCGAGATAAAAGCAGGTGGAACAGAGATCTTGCCCACAAACAGCTCTCAATCTAGATTGCAAAGTTGGTAAGATACATTCAAATAACCATACTATAAGGTATGGAAAGGTAGCCATACCATCAGTATTGATAGGAGGGAAAATTCTACAAAGAAATTTAAGAGGATACTATGTTGTCTTTTCCCTCAAGTTTCTTACTCTGTTCAGCTCAACAAACTCTTAGGTGCACCTGCCAGGTGCCAGGCCCCCGTGTGAGGGGTTGGGGTACAGCAGAAATCAAGCACTGGCCTTGCCCTCAGAGAGCTGCTTCTAGCAAGAGTCATCAAAGCTTTGTAAAGGTGTCTGCCTGAGGCCAGGGACTTGGTCTTGCATTGATATGTTTTTTTATATCCCCTCCCTCATACAGCTCCATGCACAGGAGGAGAGAAAGCAAATATCTTTTCAAGAATGGCATTAACATTGAGACACAGCAGCTGGAAATTGGCAGGGTGCCCTCAGAAGGTTGGGAAAGTGATTTCTTTTTCCAACCTCACCACAGGAACCAAAGCCCTGGCAGATGCCGCCATGTGTTAGCGGCGGCTGATCCGAGTGAGATCGTTATTAATTATTAGTTACTTTTGAGTGTCTTTCTCAGAAACTACAGAGTACTGGGGAAGCCCAGACGCTCTTGAGTTGCAATCAATACTGTATACACCTTGCACAGGGACCTGAGTGGCATGTAATTATAAAACAGTATTGATTCCTGGCAAAGGGGTTCAAAATGTACAAATCCTTCACATAAAAATCAGCTAACTCTTCAAAGGGCTTGATTATTTTCCTTTCCTTAAGAAAGAGACGGATGGTTGGAGTAAGAAATTTGAAATGTTAGCTAAATTATGGCTATTTCCTGCCAGGATCCAGATCTGTACACATAATTATTTTATTCTCTGTGCTGGCACTGATTCACTTTGGTTGAGTATTGGAAATGTCTCTGTTTTGGGTCTGTAATCCAAATTATTCAGTCGGTGCCTATGCTGATGTTTTCTACTCGCATCTTCCTGTATTATTTTTCTATAAAACAAATACTCACATGTCTGGGACTTGCCTCATGCTGGTACCCACCCCACTCCTGCTTTTCCTGCTCTTCTCTATCCCATCGTCCACTGTGCCCCTTGGCCGGGGACTTCACCTGCCCTCCTACAACCTATCGTCACCAAATCCTGCCTATTTTATTTTGGCCTAATTCTAATTTCTGTTTCTAAATTGGTGTCCACTGAAGTCCTATTAGAATGACCAGCAACCTGTATAGTTGTTAGTCTTTATTCCTCTTGGCTGTGTCTCCATCCTCAGCAGTGATTATAAACATGGACTCTCATCCCGCCTTTGCTGAAATCATCGATGCCCTATCATTTTATGCCTAGATCCACAGAATGGCCTTGCACTGCTTTTCAGCTTCTAGTCTTGCCCCTTTCCACGGCTGATGGGGAGACCTTTTGAAAATGCAAGTCTGATCAAGTCATTTGGCTGCATGAAGTCCTCCAATAGCTCTCCTTCTCCTGCAATCAAAGATGGAAAAATCATTGTTGATCTGGAAGTGACAGAAACTGAGTCTTAAGAGATGCAGCTTATCTCCCAAGACCCAGAGGTTATTGGAAGACAGCAGGTCCAGAGGATTGCTGTAGGAGCTCCATCAGGAAGGCTTCCACATGGGCTTCTCTGGCATTCTGAATATCTGTGGTTGGTTTAGCTGGGGCTGAGACACAGAACTTGTGTACAAAACTATCTCCCTGGTTGTGTAGGGCTAACTTCTCAGTGTGAGACAGTCACAATTTATTCTACTCTGGGTACCTCATGTTTCCTAAGCCATGCAGTGAAGTCTTGTTGAGAATGTGACAAGGGAATGGGCCCCCTGGTATGTCTCCTCTGAACTTCATATATGAGGAGAAAGAAATCCCAAAGCCAATAAAGGATCTGACACAAAGGGCCAGCCGCCTCTCTCAAAAGGCGCACTAATGCCATGATGTATGGGAAAAGACTTGGTAATATGGGACAAATCCTGTGCATTGCAGGATGTTTGGCATCACTAACCTCTCATGGTAAATGCCAGTCATGCTCCTCAGTCATCAGAACCAGCAAAAATCCTCCTCACATGCCCTTAGATAGTTGCAAATGCTCCAGGGAGGGGTAACGGCACTGCTCCTACTTGAGAACCACTGGCTTCTGTAACTGCTGGGCCGAGTTCTAACTTCTAAAATGTTCTCCTTTCCTGAGAGTATAATGAAGAGCCAGATGCTTTGTGATCTTTCTATCACTCCTCTGGCTTCTTGGTCTTCTGTAATGATTGAGCTCAGATGCTGGAGTCACATTGTCTGGCTTTGAAATCAAGCTCTGCCACTTACTGGGTGTGACCTTGAACAATTACTTAATCTCTCCATACCTCAGTTTTCTCAGATAAAATGGAGATAATAATGACATCTACTTATTTTTGTGAAGATGAAATAAAGCATGTAAGCCGTTTATCACACTGTCCACTGTTGGAGGCATGGTAATTGTATGAGGTGATGACGATGACTGATGACGACGATGATGATTATGATGACTCCCAAGCATAAGGGTCTTATTCGAGCAAGAACTTGAAATTGACACTTAATAATGAATACTCCAGAAAACACAGACAGGCAGCATGATATATGAGAAAAGGCAGCAGACTAGGTGGGAGTCAGTAAATCCTATTGCACCTTCTGCCATCAATTCTGTATGGCTTTGAATATGTCACTTCACCTCTCTGATTTTTACATACTCTATGAAATTTTTGTGTTACATGGTGTTAAAAAGATTGAATGACTTAAGCATTGTGAAGTAATTTCATAAACAACTTGATGATATGTAATAAATAACCTGTTTTGCATTGGCGTTTTCTACCCCTGACTTGAAAACCCTCACCAGCCGTGGGGAGAACATACTTAACAGGAACTTCTCGGTGAGAGTCCACTTACATGGTAAATGGCAGTATGTTATGCATGACACTGAATCTCTCTCTCACCCCTTGCCTGCCAGTGTCTCCAACAACCCCGGAGAGAAGAGCCTTGGAGCATTTAGGCATCTCTCATTACAAGTTCATGTCTGGGGTTCAACAGCTTTTCCTGCTGGCTCCCTGACACCCCCCCACCGGGGCCTGTTGCCTTCATGGTTGTCTGCTTGTTGCCCCACAGCAACAAAGGCGAGAGAAGGAGCTGCGGAAGCAGCAGGAGAGGGAGCAGCGCCGGCACTATGAGGAGCAGATGCGCCGGGAGGAGGAGAGGAGGCGTGCGGAGCATGAACAGGTACAGCTGGGACCAGGGGCCCCACTGATGGCCCCCCGGGAACCCCAGCACCAGCCATCTCTGGGGTGTGGGTCACCTTTTCTGAGGAATGCTCAGTTTACATGGGTTTTTACTCTTCCTCAAGCAATTATGCTCACCTATTCAAGAAGCCAAATGCACAGCCTTGGCAATGCCCATCTATTCAGCCTTTCTTTCTACCCAGACAGACTTCCCTGACATACCCAGATCTTCCGATTCTCCCAACCCTCGGTATCTGATTTGAAGGTAGCACTGAAGCATGAAAAATCAGCCAAGTCCCACTCTTTCACTGCTTCAGAAGAGCTTTTCTACTCATGCTATCTCTGGTCTTTATGACTTTGAGTCATTGATGCAGGCCCCTCTCTCTTTGCTAGAATCACATTCTGACAGCACAGTGAAACTCTGCAGGATGGTTCCATTACAAAGACAGTGCATGATGGTATTCAACAATTGTCTTATTCCTGCTGCTTGCATAGGAGCCTCTGAACTTTATAGCATTGTTAATTCCAGGTAGTCCATAAAGAGAGGAACCTATAAGGAAAAGCTTTAACATGTAGCTGGGCTTGTTAAAACCAAGTAGTAGCAGTAAGTTGCTGAGACGTCTCAGTCAGCTGTTGCAGGTAGAGGGGCTTGTGCTTTTTCATTATGTTGAAATGCATTTGCTTCCATGTGACATACTCTTCCTGCTTTGTAAGGAGATATTTGGGTATTTTTCCCCTCCTTCCTTCTACACTTTACTTACTTAGCGGCTCTTGTCGCCTTTGAAATTACTGGTTCATTTCTCTCTTTCTTTCTGTTCCTCTGAATTCTCTGCTGCCTACCTCTCCAGGAATACATCAGGCGACAGTTAGAGGAGGAGCAGAGACAGTTAGAGATCTTGCAGCAGCAGCTACTGCATGAACAAGCTCTACTTCTGGTAATGGGAAAGCCAAGAGCCAGCTGACCTGCTCTGTGTTCATCTTGCAAGTGTTTGTGTGTGTGTGTGTGTGTGTGTGTGTGTGTGTGTGTGTGTGTGTGTGTGTGTCCTTCTAACGTGCCAGTCCAGAAGAGGGGATCTTCCAAGCCTCAGGGACCTCAAAAGCCTCATAGAAACTTAATACATTTTCTGATTGATTTTGCTGAGTCCTAATACATTTAATACAGTTGTTATGCATTCTTTATTAACTCCATTTATTTGTAAAACTTGAGTATGAATCCAGCCTTATTATAAGTACAAACTTTTGAGACCCACTGTGTTTATTGCAGAGTAATTTTTAAAGCCATTTGCAACATGCTGGAATACAATCACAGCAAAATGCACCTCTCCCATAAGAACCCATCAGCTCTACGGTCATATTTCATTTGCAGACTATTAGCTTTACCCTTACGATGGGAACATTTTGTGTCCCTTGCTCATGCAGCTTCCACTTGAAGTACAGTACTTTCTTATTATTACAGCCCTGCTCTCCAGATGGGCTTTTTGGTGTATTTTTTAAAACTGAACTTTTTATTTAATGGCATTCTGATATTTTTTAGCCTGTACATAAGCTTGCTAATGGCCTTTGTAGGTCCAAGTTTTATTAAATGAAAGATGATTTAGGCACTATCTTTGGCTGCTTATTTAGTTTGTACTTAATTGTACATGTTTGAGTGGTTTAATTACTAGATCAGGAAGTGGGTGACTTTTTCTAGGGGTTGTATGCTGACCATTTAAATGTCCTCATTATTGCCATTTTGTCACTTGTAGTTCATCGGGGACAAGTCATTTTGTAATTGATGGGGTTCGGTAGGGATTGCCATTTTAAAGCAATAGCATTTTCATTAAATGACACATTCTTGTGTAGATACTAACATAAGGCAGTAGCTTATTTCTGTGGCACATCCTGACATCCTTCTGTCATTGTATTAGTATTAAGATCCTTTGTTACTTAGCATTATTTTGCCTCCATTGCATGCTTAACTGGTACTGGCCGATGATTTCTATGTGATAATTGGCCTTTTCTTTGCTCCTCTTTCCTGATCTGGACAGGAATATAAGCGCAAACAATTGGAAGAACAGAGACAAGCAGAAAGACTGCAGAGGCAGCTAAAGCAAGAAAGAGACTACTTAGTTTCCCTTCAGCATCAGCGGCAGGAGCAGAGGCCTGTGGAGAAGAAGCCACTGTACCATTACAAGGAAGGAATGAGTCCTAGTGAGAAGCCAGCATGGGCCAAGGAGGTAAGTAAGCAAGTGTAGCCTCACCCTGTTGGCCAGGTTTTGACTCTAATGAGTTTGTCTGGTAGAAGTGGAGACTTAACCCAGTGCTGCAAAGTTGGAAAACAATTCATCGTAAGACACATGCTTTGCTTTTGGAAGAACTATAACATTATTTCTGTAGAGAAATGGCAAGATACCTTCCTTCATTTGTGAGTTTTGTTTTGTTTTTTTTTTTTTTGTATATCTTTGTGGTTGCAATGGACTTTTATAGGAAATAACAGAAGATAGAAAAAACCTTTTTTCTGATACTCATCCAATTGAATTTGTGGCATGGAGGATTTTTAGTGATCTTTTTGTTGAATAATGTGATTAAGGATTTATAGAAATCTAGGAAGAATCAGTTCCTGTCCACGCCTGGACCCTGTTACTGATCATTAATATTGTCGCTAACATAACTTTGTTCACTGTGATACTACCAGCAGATGCACAGCTGACCTCAGACTTGTGGTGGTGGTATATTCACTTTTAGGATCAGAAGTCATTAGTGTTTCTTCTACACATACTTCCTTCATTTGCTTAACTACCAGACTAAGAAAGGATTTTCAGGAACTTAGCACTATGTTGAGCTATTTTAATAAAAACTGCTTGGATGGGAGGGAAAAAAGGGTGATAGCCAGACAGGTAGAGCAAACAAATAAAATAACTCCAACCAAATCAGCAACCTTTCCAGGGAGTCACTGTGTGAGGTCATGTGCGTAACATGCTGGTTTTTAGTTCAATCATTATTTCTAGCATCTAGTGATTTCTTTTATTTTATGGTGATCATAGCTAGTCATTTAAAAGGATGTTTTGGGGTTATTTTGTATTTGTATCTAGAATCTTTAGATATTGATAGCTCACGCTTTTTTCAAGTTATCTAGAATACAATATTACTGGAACCAGATTTCTTACATAAGATCCTATTTCTATGAAAATAATTCTTTGTATTTGTCTAACCTATCTGACATATGTACAGAAAATGCTTGACATAATGTTGTCCTAATGTTAATGATAGTGGTTTATGGGAGCAGAAAGTAAAAAAAAAAAATGGATTTTTAAAAACTTTTTTGTACTTTTACATATTGTTTAAATCCCTTAGAGTGATCATGTATTTTTTTTTGTGAAAATAACTTTTTTCTTCTAAAACTTAAACTAAGTGTGTGGAAAAATTGTTTTGATTTGTGATGAAGAATTTTTTATCACTTTCCCTTATATCTGTAAACATGAGCCATATTTACCTATGTCTGTAACATCTGCCTCTTTCTCTTAGATCAGTAATTCAATTTTGTGATCCTACTCCCAGGTACAGCATCAACCCCTTAATAATCCACCTGTTCTTCCAGCTAAGCAAAATCACTGTGCTGCTAAACAGCAGCTGACATGCTTCTTGGCTGGCAGAGATGCACCACCTTCCTCTACTGCTAAACCATTTCCTAGCCATGCCAAGTTGAAATCCTCAGCTAAGCCGCCAGACCCATAGCTCCTGACCATGGCAGGTGTTCAGACAACTGAAAAACTAGCCTCTACAAAGCTAATGTCAGTAGCACCTGCAGGAATTAATGATTCCAGATCAAGACTCCTGTTTGAGCATCACACATGGAAGAAAGATGGACCAGCTTGTCCTATTAGACTTGGTTTGGAAGAACAACTGAAGCCTCAGGAAGTCTCGAGGACCATAGTAAGATCTCCAAGGCGATCTCGCTCCCAAGGATGTAGCCCAACTCGAGAGTTAGGATCTAAGGTCATTTGTGTGTCTTCTCCCAACATCTCCAAAGTGACAAGCCCCGAGTTGTCCATTACTGCAATTCAGGAGGGCCTTAGAGATTCATGTAAACCTTGGGGCAGGGAAGAGCATGAACTCATGTATCTTTACAAGTGCTTCTACTCTTCTAAGAAATGCTTCATCGCTAAGCGACCTCTCCTTGATGCATGACCACTTGGCTTTCAGTGTTTCCAGCCCCAACCATGAATTTAGGAGAGGGACACCTACAGATCCCATTGGAAAAGATTATTTTGTGCAAACCATTCCGGAATTTCTTCTTTCTCCTAGACAGTTCCCTCACGCACAAATGTACCAGAAGAGGGGGAAAAGCATGGAACAGTTTTCACCTCCTTCATTTAGCCTCTACCCAGCACCTTGTGATTTGAACTTGTCTACCTTGACTTCATTGTTTTCCAGTTGCTATTTGTCCTCATCACTAAATTTACTGGCTTGTCCTCTCTATTCAGAACTAGTTCTTAGCTCCCAAGCTTTCAGGAGACATGGCATTCCTGGGGGCAGATCTTTGCAGATGTCATCAAGGCACTTTTCTATACCTCTTAATTCCCTCATGCTTCCTGGTCAGGCTCCTAGCAGTAAAAGAAACACAGCATTTGAGCGTGCAAACAACATGCCTGAGTCATCAAGCGCTCCTGATGTGAGGTTTCCCAGTCACCATAAGTCTGGGCCATCTCTGGTGGGTGACATCTTCCAAGGTCCCTGGCTTCCTGGCATCTGGTGTGCTTCCTTTGGGCTTCATGCATTTCCACAGATATATGGGAACATTCTTGGGGGATTTCATATTTAGTCCTCTGCTCCTGGGTGTGGTTAACATAATCCAGCTTCCAACTAACCATTGTCTGTTCGTGAAACAGTTCCCAAGTCTTAAGAGTGGGTGATCATATTTTAGAAGAAAGATGAAACATTTAGTTGATAGAAGGAGAGTGACAGCGCTAAATTTAGGACGGGAGCAATCGACGTACAAATAAGAACCAATAATTGTCTGCCTTGGTTTGAGTCATCATTTTTAACACCCACTTCTTAAAACAGGAATAAAAATGAGTGCGAGGATCTTTATATTCTTGATCTTTTAATGCTTCTCATCAGCAATATATGAACTTTTTATGTAAAACATTATTTACAAATCTCTTTTCTCGTATTAGGGAGGCAGGGGCTCAAAGTGACCAAGTAGTAATATACGTTTCAAAACTTTAGATATGAACATAGCTTATCAGTATCTTAACTATCAAGTTATAAGAAAACCTGGGTTAAACCCTCTAGAGGTAAAATAAAAGGATGCCATTTTCTTTTTTTCAAATGCACCCTCTGTGCCCATGCCACTGTCTCCTGTTGTGTAGGGTCTGGACTATTTATCACCTAGCTGTCTTCCACCTATTGCAACCTCTTCTGTAATCTGTTCCAGCATTTGTTTTCTAACTCAGCTCTATGTCTTCTCATCAAGTTTTTTTTTCCTTCTTCTTTGCTTACTTTTCCATCTACTTCTCCTCTTCCTCATTCCAAATCAATAGTCCTTCATCAGCAACGTAATGCTCTTATACTGCTTTGTTCTCTCTGTTCTTGTTTCTTCATTTTGTAAAACACAAGTGATCACTGCATTTCTCAGTACCTTTCTGATTAATTTGTTGGATATTGTAGAGCAAATGAAAATGCTCAATCATTTGCAAATCTTGTTGAGCTCTTCCCTCCCTCCTTTTACTGAATATTCTTTCTGTCCTGGATGTCACATTGGCCTTGATTATCAGATTTTAGCCAGAAAAGAACATTAATGTCTCTGCATTAAAAAGACAGCTTGGAGCTGGGCGTGGTGGTTCACGTCTAAAATCCCAGCACTTTGGGAGGCAAAAGCAGGAGGATCTCTGGAACCTAGGAGTAGAGACCAGCCTGGGCAACACAGTGAAACCTTGTCTCTACAGATAATAATAAAAATTAGCTGGGCATGGTGGTACATGCCTGTGGTCCCAGCTACACCAAAGGCTGAGGGTGGGACTTGAGCCTGGGAGGTCGAGACTGCAGTGAGTCAGGATTGCACCACTGCACTCCAGCCTGGGCAACAGAGTGAGACCCTGTTTCAAATAAATACATAAATAAATAGGTTGGGGGCATTCTCACTGCTTTCAAATTATCTGCCATTTCTGAGTTGGGATGGATGTCAGGTATGTGCTGTGAAAATATCAGTATGATGTTCTGTTGAACATCGGCAGAATTTGAAGGTCTTCTTCCTCACTTTTTGGATGATGGAGATTCCTTTTCTTTCTTCTGCTCCTTAAATGGCATGTGATTTTCTGGGCCTGGCAATAACTGTGTGGGCTCCCCTTCCCTTTCCATCCCACATACTTAAAAAAAAAATTGTACCAAAGCTCAGCAGTGAAAGAATGCTTTGTTTACATGAGTATTGCATGAGATTGTATTTTAATTTTTTTAACACTCCATTATGTTCTCTTTCTGTGATATATGCCAGTCCTGGAGTGTTTGTTTGTTTGCAAACAACAATCTGATAAGGGCCAAAGGATTTCCATTAGCTCACTGGACTTTGAAATCACTGTATATAAAAACTCCTCCATCCGGATTTCTCTGCTCTATACCTAAGCGGTTTCTTTTTCCTTTTATATTAGTTAGTTTATATATAAAGTTCCCAAACTAGCATTTAGAGAGTTAATATCTTTCCTCCATTTCTGTGTGTCTCTCTTATGATTAAATGTAGGAGAGACCTGGAAGGAAATAGTAAGGAGTATGTTTGAGTTCAAGTTCTTCCACTTCCTGCCTGCCTGACCTAGGGCGTGTCTCCTGCCTTCCTGAGATGCAGCTTCCTCATCTGCACATCTGCCTCACAATTGGGAAGCTCATGGGCAATAATGAATATGCACGTGCCATTTAAAGTTACATACTACACAAATACAAATGAAATACGGTATTCAACGTATTCCTATTTTGTTTCCAAGACTGTTGTAGCTCCCAAGGAACAAGTGTCTGTCTCTTGTTTTGGTCTGGATTTCATATGACCAATTCACTTGCCTCTCCTATCTCTTCACCCACCTCTCCCAGGTGATAGATAAGCACTTCTTTATTTCCTGTATCAAATTTCTAAGATTTTGCTTCATTACTTTTAAGTTATGTGCTCCATTCACACAGTCTACACCTTTTTCTGGAATATTGGTAAGAAGTTGATCTGGGAAAATAGTCCAGGCCCTTAGAGTCAGACAAGACTGCATCTTAAGCATTCCTTATGAATGAGAGTCTCCCCTGTGCTCAGAGGTGACCCAGAACAGGGGCGTCCTCAGACTTGCTCAGTAACCATCTGCCCATGTGGTTTTGCCCAACTATATTACTCAGCTCTTTATGTGACTAGTGAGTGCAGGGGCAAAGTATCTAAGGGGCACTTAAAAGTTACTTACTGGCTTCTTTCTCTTTCTCCAGCATTGCCAATAAACACAAAAACCAAACCGTTTTGTCCAGTTGGGGAAAAAAAAGAGAATACCCATATGATTGTGTTGAATTCACCATGTACTAATTCTTAAGTAAAGCCTTCTGAGACCTTCCTAAACCCCGTGGACTCTACATATTATAAAATATTATTAGAATGTGCCCATATAACATAGTAAATATATATTTGCTGTCAACAGTTTTAAAATTACTTCTATAAATTTGTTTTGAAATTCTCAGATGTTATTCATTATTGTAAAGTGAGACACTGTAACCTACAAATTGTTTTAAAATATAAAAAACAATTTGACAATTGACATTGATACAGTGTTTCTCTTTATGTTTTAACTTTTTAAAAAATTTATTTTGAAATTGTTTTGGATATCCTGAAATTAACAAATTTATTTTTAAGTTGTCTATATTTGTATAGCGTTTATCTATACCAGGCGCCATAGACATTACTCCTATGCTATGCAGTGGATAACACAGACCTGTCTAGAGCAGAATTTTATTTCTGAGACCACAGTTATTTTTTTTCTCTATATATAATGCTATAGTAAATAGTATAGCATTTTTGCGGAGGTGATCCAAACTTCTCCAAAGTTATTTTAGTTTTCGTGTTGAAACGATTTTTTAATAAGAAAAAAATACTTTTATAGTGAAGTTGATCAGTCTGTGCTAACCTTCTCTGTATTTCTGATAATTTCTTCTACTGTGAAATCATTTGTAACAGGTATCTTTTGTTGTTATGGTCTAGCACCTTGACACTCCATACCTGATGGTATCGGAACACTTTCTTAGTGGTGCTCCTGGCATTTTGTGTCTTCTTGGAAGCAGGCAGTTGGAGCAGAAACTTGGCTCCTAGACTTTTTTGAACATCCTCAGGCATTGAAACATATCTTGTTGTTCCAGTTTTTAATCACATGTATCTTTCTTCTAGATGGGAGAGGGGTTGGAGGGAGACTTTCTTTGTCTCACATATTTATCTCCTGTTCAGTTAGTAGACATAAGTTGTGATAAACCAGGGAACAGGCCTTTGTCTAGTATGAAAATAATGAAAAGGGCCTGGCCTAGATACCCTATCCAGCTTTCTCTCTGTCCATCTGAAGGTGTTATTAGGAGAAGTGCCACTTCCAATGTTTGATTTGATCCTTTGCTCCAATTCTTAAGGTGATCCTGCAGTGTAAAGACAGTTGGGCGGCATTATTTTCCTAAAGACTTTAGGACTAGGTTTTCTTGAGACAAAGTACGTAATGAGATGCCTCATTGTTACACCCTTTTCTTAGATTTTCAATTTTCTTTGGACGAACTTCAACCCAGGAAATTTCAGTACATTGGAGCTTTCCTGAAATAATTTTCAAAGTATAACAATTACTTATGCCATATAGTCTTAGAATGGTACCAACTGAAATATACTAATGATAGAATTTAGTATGTAAACTGATAGAAAGCATAAGAAATTTTTACTAGAAGTATATTAGCAACATCTATACATGACTAATCAAATCCATTAATTGCCTGTGAAAACTAGTACCCTAGTTTCTGCCCTGTTCATTTCTAATGACAGCTTTAGGGCCCCATGTGGCCTGTGATCCTATTAGCAGTGGGGATGCTTAGACTGGAGCCTTGTTGCTGACACTTCCCAAAAGAATTCTTTATCTCAAAAATGGTTTCTTTGCTCAAGATAGAGTCTTTGGGGGCAAACTTTTCTACTATTGTTTTTAATGTGCTGCCCCTTAATGTACATTTAAAGCTATCAGTGTATTTTAGAGCCAAAAATAATAATTACAAGTATTCCTCACTCTGCATATATTTGGTTCCTGAATTTTGGGTGACAAGTGGTTTGGATAGTGGGAATTCAGACACTGAAGGATGCTTATGTATGACTTATCTATTAATGATCTACCTTGAAAATAAGAAAATGGATAATATTTGACCAATTCCAGTGGTCTAGAAATATTAACCTTCTTTCAAAAAGTCTGGCATTTGGAAAAGTGATATATTGCATGCCTTGATCTCAGTTTATCTATCACTGTCTTTGTGGGACTTTTTCTTCTTTGTGGTCTTATCTCAAAGCTGGCTTTGTTCTTTTGCTCAATGCAATAGCCAAATAATTATTGCTGATGTAATACTTAGCACACATGCACACACAAAGTACACACGTTCTGGTTTATATTCCTGGCTTTTTGCAGCAAATCTTATTTGGTGTGTGGTAAGCTTCTGGGACACGGGATTTCAAAACCAAAGCCAATTGTATGTACCCTGCACAGCCATAGTAGGGGAAGAGATGTTCAAATTACTCCTCAGTAGAGGCAGGAGGGCTCTTTTTCATTCTGTAGCTTATCTTATTGTGTTAAAATATGTGAGGTTAGTATGAGTTTAAAAACAGACTTACTTTGTATATTTGATTGAGTCTGCCTCTAGAAAGATTCAAAATGGGATAGGGAGGATGGGGGAAAATAGCTCTTTCAAGTTTTTATTTCAAATCAGGCAGTAAAATGAATAAAGACTTTTAGCTGCTACATAAAAAATATGCAAACAGACATGAATATTGAACACCTGCACGTGGGTTCTTAAAATGCTCAGTGAGTCAGCAGAAGAGAATTAAGGGCTCACTGTAAAGGCCATCAGTATAGGGAGAATGGTTGCATTGTCCTGGTGGCTTTGGGAAGAACAACAGTCAAATTGGTCCTGAAGAAATAAAGGACAGGACACCGTAGATCTGGAAGAAAAGTCATACACTTCTTGAAGTTGTCTAAGATCTTAAGCCGTATCTTAGAGTGCGCACCTCGTTTATCTAAGTTTCTCTTTAAAATTGCCCTCCGAGGCAGTCTTTCTGCTGTAAATATGTACTAAAGGTAATGAAGACCTGTTTAAAAAGGGCATTCACTGGCTCTGTGAGCATTTCCCGTGAAGCCGTTGGGATCTGTTATCTGCTTTGGGCTGAAAGAGACCCTGGAAGAAAGGGAATGACAAGGAAATGAAATAGCCTGAGAGAAGACAGGATTAGAGGGGAAGAGAAAAGGAGGAGAAGCAAGAACGAACACCACATGTGTAGAAACAGGGAGGAAGAAAGGGGAGAGCAAGACACTGGAGTCCAATCTGGACGTGAAAGAATGAGATGGGGCAGCGTATTTGAGGAAGCAGGAAAGACAACTGGAAAGAAAGACCCCTAAAGAGAGAAGAAGAAAGTGATACAGGAAGTCTATTTGAAACAGGCCACGCTCATTAAGCAGGCAGCCTGGAACACCCACTTGCCTGTCAGTAGGACATGTGAAGAAATGGAGGGTGCATGCCTCAGCTTCATCCTCTTGTTCTTCCTCTCATGTTCCCTGAGTCAACCCAAAGCAATTTTCTATGTTCCCCAAGCCATCTAAATGCATGCTACCATTCCCTTTGATTGTCTAGAGTGCAAACTGTCTTCCTCACTGACCCCATGGCATTGTGACCAATCAGTAAGATAATATCACAATCAATACAAGATAAACTCTTAGCAGGTCACAAATCCCCTGCTAACCGAATAACACTAGATAATGGGTAATGGAAGAGTGGTGGCTTGGGTATTCTATTTTGTTGTTGCTGTTGCTAGTGTTTGCTCTTTGCAAATTCTTGATGCAGCACAGAAATAGAGTTTTGGCTTCTTAAAATCAGTTGATCAGAGGATTCAATTGGCTGTGCAGGTGACTACAGAAAATCCTTGCTAGAAGGTGAATCTACTTCTGTACATTGAGGCTTTTTTTTTTTTGGTTTGTAGGTAGAAGAACGGTCAAGGCTCAACCGGCAAAGTTCCCCTGCCATGCCTCACAAGGTTGCCAACAGGATATCTGACCCCAACCTGCCCCCAAGGTCGGAGTCCTTCAGCATTAGTGGAGTTCAGCCTGCTCGAACACCCCCCATGCTCAGGCCAGTCGATCCCCAGGTACAGTCTGCCTCCATTCCATCAGGCATTCCAGTAAGGTGCACAAGAAAACCTATTAAAAGCCTAGGGAATTGTAACACGGATTCAGGCACAGGATCAAATTATGACCCTTAATATAGAATTTATAGTAAAATAGGTGGCCTCACTGATTTTGAAGAGTAGAAGAAGAGGTGAGAAAGAGAAAAGCATCACCCTTAAACTTGAGTCAACCACAAACTCACTTCTATGTAAATTGGCCTCTCTGGGGACCCATAGGAGTTCCTGCAAGGTGAGTACAAGCATTCTTTTAGCTACAATTGCCAAAACTAGAATTCATAGAAACCTCTGAGGTGTGTGTATGTGTATACATTATGTATTTTTTGTTTTCTTGGGATTTTGGCATGAGCCTGAAACTGAAAAATTTAAATAGACTTGGTTAAGTAAAATTACGTCTTCTAAGCCAGTGGTTCTCAAAGTGTAATCCACTGGACCAGCAGCATCAACCATCACCCAGGAGCTTGATAGAAATGCAGATTATTGGGCCCACTTCAGACCAACTGATCAGCAACTCTGGGGGTGGGGGAGGCCTGGCAGTCTGTGATTTAACAAGCCCTCTAAGTGAGTGTAATGTACTTTAGAGTTTGAGAACAACTATTTAAAGCTATAGGGTAAAGTAAAAAAGATTACTCCACTTTTAGGAAAGAAGGGGGTTTCTGGAAGTTCTATAGGACTTTTAAGTTACATATGCTAAAAATGAAATACGAAGTGAAATAGATTAAGGAATTCCACGAAAAATAATGTAGTTTCTTCTGCCAAATGTCTTAAATTTCTTCCAGGCATCCACCTGTGTTAAGACTTCCACGAAATATTTTAAGGGCACCTTTGAAATATGTAATGCTGTTTGAACTGGAGTTTAAAAGAGTAGTGATAAAATCAAGTATTCTTTGTGTTTTAAGTTTGCCTTTAGTAAATAAAGCCCAAGATTTTTCAGCACCAGCCAGCTTGGCATATCTTCCTCTTAGCTGTTTTTAATTTGTATATAATTCTTTCATGCCTAACCCTCAAAAAGATACATTTTTTTACAGGAATTTCTGTTTTAATGTACAAATATTCTCTTTTAAAACCCCTAACGTTGACCTTGGAAGGTACTTTGGCCTTTAAAAGGGGAGAAGAGAGGGAAAATGTACTCGATGAGAACAACCAGAGTGTGAAAATGTAGATATTTTGTGACAGTTAATTCACTTAAGCATTCTTCAGGTGCTTCAATTTGGGGGTTGTGTGGTGTGGTTTTTTTATTTTTTATTTTTTTGGCTCTTTTAAAGTGGGTTTGTGTTTTATACTAGATATTTTTTTAAACGGGCTTTGTTTTAATATTATTATTTATTTAATGATATTTAACATTAATATAAATCCAGTAGGTTCTATTCTGGTTGAAGCTGAACGTTCAGCTAAACTGGGCTTTGAAGATTTCCTCTGAACTGTCATTAATAACATTCCAGCACTTAAATTTCAAGCCAAAGAGGATTTGACAGGTCCTTGCACAAAACAGATATTTAACTAATGTTTGTCGAATTAACAGTTTAATTTAGAAGGCACTCTAGATTTTTTTCCCAACCAGGATTTATGGGACACCTTCCCTGTGCCAGGCACAGAGCTAGCCTAGGGGATATGACGACGAGCATGATAGACATAGCTCCTGTCTCCAGGGAGCTCACCTTCATGAAGTAATAGGAGACACGCTTAGATAAGCACTATGAGGTGTGAGCAGTGCTATGGCAAAGTGGTGCCCTGCACTCTGGATTTTAATGATTTGTCTTTAAGAGCCACAACTTCGCTGAAAGACTGCCTGTCTTCCCTGTGTGAACAATATCACCACATGCCCAGTTGGCCCAGTTGAGATACTTAACTCAAAAAGTTACATCCTGGTGTCAAGAGATAATATGACAGCATAGATGGTAAGAGCCAGCACAGGAGAAAGTAGAATATCACAGAGGTTAGGTTTATGAGCTATGGGTGTAGAATGCCTGGTCCAGTCCATGCCCCAGCAGGTGTTATCTGTGCAATCTAGGGTATTGCTGAACCTCTCTACACCTTACATTGCTCCAGTGTAAAATAAGGGAAATAACTGTATCCACCTCAGGATAGACTCAGTGAGTTCATAACAAGTAAGATATTTAGAGCAGTTTTTGTTTGACAGAGCAACACCCTCTAATGTAAAAGTTAGGGGTTTTAAAGGAGGAAGTTCATAATATTAGCAGAGAAGTGCTTATAAAATATATTGCATTGCTGGTCAATAAATATTCACTAAATATACAGTAGTTATTGTTATTATTTCACACATTCCACTGACTTAGCATTCCCAAGTAAATCATTTAACTTTGTGCCAGCCCTACATATTGTTCCAATGGAAAATTTTGAAGAGCTGTTAAAAAACATGCTATATATAGTTGTGATAGACTCTCTATAGTCCAATTTTTGTGCCCTTGAACTTTTTTTTTTTCCTTTAGCTGACTGAGGTACTGGCTGATCTGCTTTTTCTTCTAATAGTGCTGTTTTCATATTGTTTTGATGCTTAGATCCCACATCTGGTAGCTGTAAAATCCCAGGGACCTGCCTTGACCGCCTCCCAGTCAGTGCACGAGCAGCCCACAAAGGGCCTCTCTGGGTTTCAGGAGGCTCTGAACGTGACCTCCCACCGCGTGGAGATGCCACGCCAGAACTCAGATCCCACCTCTGAAAACCCTCCTCTCCCCACTCGCATTGAAAAGTTTGACCGAAGCTCTTGGTTACGACAGGAAGAAGACATTCCACCAAAGGTAGTATTTACTGGGGTGTTTTTTTTAATCACCAGCATCACTGATGATTATTATTACCACTATTCCAGACCTTTCGTAGTAGTGGAGAATGTGGTCATGCCAAAGCACTTCCCCTTCTCATGTTTGTTTTGGTCCCTCCTCATTCCCTGGCTAACACTTGGATTGCCATTTACCATGTCTGACCCTTATTTGCCCGGCAAGAAAACTGAAGTCAGGTAGATTGAAGCACAGATCCTACGTCCAAAGTTAGAACTCTCCACACCAAGTATTCCAAACTGTTATTTTGCTGTCCATAATAACAAATAAAGTAATGGATATTTCATTGATGACTGAATCTACATCAAGACAATTGAAAACTTCCAGATAAAAGGTAGAAAATTCATGTATTCCTATTTTTAACAACACAAAAGTGAAGCCAGATTTCAGGGGTTCAGAAGATAGTATTTTTCTTAGGATATTTTAGTTGGCCCATTTTAAGGAAAGCTCTTTCTAGGCCAAGTCATAATTTATTTCCATCTTTAATTAACTACTGAGGAAAAACCTTAGGGTAAAATGACCAGCCATTCCACTGGACAGAACAGCCCTGAGTTTGGGTTCTTTTGTTTTCCTATACCAACTCATTACTCGTTCCAAGAAATGTTCTAGAATGTGGCTGTGTGCATCTAGCTACAAACAACCTGGAAGTATTTCAAAATACTAGAGACATTTTTTGCATCAGATTCTTCCTGTCTCAGGAATCCCCCTTTCCCTGAGCTTAGCATAGAGGCTGTGACAAGTAGAATGTTCCACAATTTGCAGAAAATGCCACTGTTAATTCCAGAAGAAAAAGAAGCTTTTACTCAATGAATTACAAATACATTTCCTCATCTTCCTCTTAAAAGGATTTTATAACAAGAGTCCCATTATTTTGAAAATAAAATCAGCGACAATTTTTTGAGATTATTTGTGGAAGCAGAAATGCCATCAGAAAAAAAAAAAGGATGCATAGGGAGCAAAAGTCAACATGAAAAATAAAGTGGGCAGAGGAGCAAACACAATAGATGGAAAAAATTGAATTTATTGGTCTACTCTCTAAAAATATGCAGGCATACATGCATGAACCTGGGAGAAAATTTTAGATGAATTCAAAAACTTAAGTTTTAAGAATTTGTTAGGCTCTTTTGTCTCTACAACTATGTACATTTATGGTAAGGAAAAGAATAGTAATAGTAATATTTAATTTGAACAGGTAGTAGCATTGATTTGGTCATTCTGCTTTACTTCACTGACTCATCTTTATGTTAAAATGAATAATAAAAATTAAATTTTCAAAACAAAGGATGACACTTTACACTGAAAGTAATTTTCTATACTAGGATTCATAATATGATTCTTTTAAATAATGGACTCCTTTGGTACACTTAAAATATTTAATTTCATTTTAAAATGTCTGTTTTATAAATTGGGACATACTTCAATTCTACCTTAGGTTTCTGCCAGATAAGATAATAATACATTTTCCTCAAGTCTTATTGGTACTTACACAGCCTTTTTGAAGATCCTTCCAGTATTTTCAGTATTAATTCTGCTTTGTATTATGTTCTATTATGTTCACTAATTGACCAAAACACAGTGCTTTTGGTTTTTGGTTTTAGTACGTAATTGCAAATCAATTGGAAAGTAGAAACATTCAGGAACTATTGTGGTAGGTTCTCTGAGCTCACCAACATATGACTTATGTCCTAAGCTCTATCCTGATATTCTAGTTTCTCACCAGATTTCATGATTTCCTTATCTGTTTATTGTGATGTAAGCTAAAAGTGGAACTTGCTTCATCTGGGTGGCTCTCAGCTGATGCAACTTCCAATGAGTTAATGATACACTAAAGAAATTCCTGGTATTTACCACTTTTGCCCAACCAAGAGAGGTCAATTATTTTTAGCTCAGTATATCAAAATTATTAGCTTTACCCATCTTTAAATTTAAGACTGAGGATGACCCTCTTTAATGGTTCCCGAATTTGCTCATTGTTTTTTGCCAGTAGACGTTTGTTTGATTTTGTTTAGGGAGTTTAATATTTCTTTGAGGAATGAATGAAAGATAGTTCTTTACTGTTTCAGATAGTTTCTGTGGCTTCTGGCAAATCATTGGAAAGGAGGATTTTCTGACCATAGGCTATGGAAGCTACTTTATGGAAAATATTTCTGAATTCTGGTTTCTTCCAGGTGCCTCAAAGAACAACTTCTATATCCCCAGCATTAGCCAGAAAGAATTCTCCTGGGAATGGTAGTGCTCTGGGACCCAGACTAGGATCTCAACCCATCAGAGCAAGGTAAGAAAGGAAGGTGGTTATGGTAAAAGAAAAAACTCCTACCCACCATTGTCATTATTGCTTTCCTAGAAATGCCTGTGTTCTTTTTTCACTTCAGAGGCATGTTGACTTTCCATGTGCACTATAAACGCTGATGGTCCAGAACACATGCCTTTTATTTCTTCAGTAGCTTTCCAGAGAAATCAGTATTCAGTGGGGGGCTCATGAATAAATGAATTAATGGGGCAACCCAGAAACCAATCAGATGTATCTTAGCGGACAGTTTTTAAAATCTGAGAGTAAAATTTGCAAATATGAATCTGGTTGCAATGCCCTAAAGCATTCAGAGACCAGTTTAGAGTCAGCAGAACAAAATGACCTGTTATGGCCCATTTCGAGGTGATTTTTAGCATCAGGTCAAGAAACATGCCCTGGGAACCATTGAGACATTACAAAGCAATTACCACGGAAATAGTGACCATCTTCAGAGCTTCTCTAGCTTGGCAGTTATAGAAGAACTAGCTCTTATGAGGAAATCGCCTCTTTGGCATTACAAAGGTCACTGAAATACAGTTATGCTTCCACTCTTGCTCTATGTTCTCCTTCCAGAATTTCCTATCAATAATGTACATTCCTACAGTCAGGAAGTTGCATCCACTTCCACTGGTTGGTGTAGAGGTCTCAAGAAGCTGGAAAGTAAACAGTATCTTTACAGTGTCTGAACAGATTTTTTGTGGTAACAGATGCTGTTTGCTGTTATAGTTCATCAAGCTTCCCTCAGATTTTTCATGATGAATACATCACTTTTTAGGATCAACTGAAATAGCAAATGGCCTCTGCTAAGGCTATAAAAAGGATGTGATTGGGCAGGCTGTTTTCTTCTTCATTGTGTTCATAATAAAAGGACCCTCTTTTGCTAGTAAAAGAGAATGACTGGAAATGAAGCTTTTGATGACATGCACATATCTTTAAAATATGGAATGCTTTAAATCATAAAGCTTTAATTTTCCTCTTCACATGAAAAGCCTTAGGGAAGGGGTCAGCCCAGCAATAACATGAAACTATACTAAGAACATGAATCCCTTTAGGGCAAAGATGCTAGCCCATTCTGTGTGGAATTACCAATTGCAAGAGGCTCTGAATGAGCCATTTTTTTCCAGTGGCTTGTCAGATTCACACTGAGCTGGTACTGCTAAGCAGCTAAGCAGCACTGAGGAAGACTAGAGCCACCGTGACCAGGCAGCCAAAGGAACGTTAGTGCTGGATCGCCGGCCTGAACTTTATCAGTGCCCCTCTTCAAGCAGCCCCGATTATAAATTATCAGTGTTGCTGCTTCCTTTGAACCCTGCCCCCGGGGCTCTGTTCATTGGATCGGTTGCTTAGAATTTTAGTTTCTTTAGATCAAGTATTATTTCAACTTTAAGTATTTTTCCTCCTGTCAACCGAAAAGAGAATTACCATTGTATAGTCAAATAAAAAGCTATTTTCATTCCCTCTGAAGTGCTATTTTAATGACATTAAGGCCTAAGATAATTGGTATCTGATGGTCAATGGTTTACAAAATAATGAGCCTTTCTCTTGGAACCACTTGGATATTACACTTTATCCAAAGAATGCTGACTTTGTGAGAGACAGCTAACATTTTTCTACTTAGAGAGGAGGGAGGAAGTGAGTTAAGAGGTCATAGTTACTTCCTATAATGAAAGACAGAGATTGGGGGTCGGGGGTGAAGAAGCCTCTTCTCTGCATGTAGGACAGTCCTACAGAACACCCCTTTTTATGCTATCGTGTATCTCCATGTGACCAGCATTTAAGGTGTAAATCAGATTTGCGGTTCTAGATTGGATTGCATTTTTAAAAGCTTCAAGATTTGTTTTATTTACTGTGAGAGCCATATGTTTAGTTCACCTTTGCTGCACAATATAATCACCATAAGTTTAGTGACCTGAAAGAATAACAGTTTAATATTTCTAATGATGCTGTGGGTTGGCTAAGGAGTTCAGCTGCTCTCGCCTGGGCTCACTCGTGCAGTTGCACTGAGTGGATAGTTCCGCTGTACCGCTTGCTCGACGTGGTCTTCCATTCTGGGCTTCTTTACCCTTTGGTGATCTCAGAAGAGCATTTCAAGAGAGAAAGCTCCAATGCACAAGTACTTTTGAAGCCTCTGCTTGCATCACCTTTGCTGGATAACCCATTAGCCATCAAAAGTCACTTGGCTAAGCCCTGAGTCAGTATGGAAAGGAACTACACAGGGGCATGGACACTGGGAGATGTGATTTGCCAGGGGCCATTACTGTGACACAGACCTCTCCTACTCTCTGTTGGTCCTAATGAAGTCCTTATAGTTGTTTTTGTGCCATTTGTCAGACAACCACCCATCCATAAAGCCACTTTAAAAGGTGTTGCTTTTAAATAACCTGTCCTTTACAGTGCTTCCAAGCTTTCCTGTACTTGGTCAATATTCTGTTTTTCCTCCTAGTCTTTTCTTTGAAGTGATTCCCAAGAGTGACTAGAAAATTAGCAAAGTTAAAATGGATCCAGTAAAAAGTACACAGCTAATAAGGGACAGATTCAGGATGTTTTGTTACTATCAGTTTTTAATTCATTTGCTAAATTCAGCAAATATATACTGAAGCTGCATGTGGCCCTGGGACCCAGTGACTCAAACCAAAATTGCCTGACTCCAGGGCCCAGGGGTCATAATATACCTGCTGCTCTTTGGGACTACGGGTACTAGTAGGGGCAAAATTATATTTCTTGCCTCACTTTCTTATTTTGCTTTGAAGTAAATATGTGAATTACCTAAAAGAGGCAGAACCTCTCTCTTCTTCTGTGGCAAATTTAGGGACCACAATTTTAAGATAACAGTGTCTCAACCCAGAAGGAACCTGGACCCCCAAGTCACCACTTAGAGAACCATCAAGGAGACCAGTTCTACCTGTGTATATTATGATGTGAGTGAGAAATATACCACTGTTGTGCTAAATCAATTTTTCTAAAAAAGAGGCCAGGCGTGGTGGCTCACACCTGTAATCCCAGCACTTTGGGAGGCCAAGACAGGTGGATCACGAGGTCAGGAGATCAAGACCATCCTGGCTAACACAGTGAAATCCCGTCTCTACTAAAAATACAAAAATTAGTTGGGCATGGTGGCGGGCGCCTGTAGTCCCAGCTACTCAGGAGGCTGAGGCAGGAGAATGGTGCGAACCCAGGAAGTGGAGCTTGCAGTGAGCCGAGATCACACCCCTGCACTCCAGCCTGGG
The DNA here is from genome assembly GCF_009828535.3 of Hylobates moloch. Classification (NCBI taxonomy): domain Eukaryota; kingdom Metazoa; phylum Chordata; class Mammalia; order Primates; family Hylobatidae; genus Hylobates; species Hylobates moloch. Next base: position 81,722,771 of record NW_026652288.1, on the reverse strand, counting down.
CAACAGAGCAAGACTCCATCTCAAAAAAAAAAAAAAAAGAAAAGAAAAACAAGGCAGAGCCTAATGGTTAAGAAGCTCAGTTTTTGCTTCCTGCACTTAGTAGTAATGAACTCCAGTTACTAAGTGCAAGATGTTTTATAGTAACTGCAGAACGTGTGATGTTTTTTGATCATTTGGGACACGTGTCTAAATCAGTAAACTACTTAGTACCCGGAAGAGAAGACTCTTGAATTAAAATGATCAGTATGCAAAGGTATACCTGTAAGTTGGGGACAAAAGTAAAGGTTTTACTATTTTGAATATCTTTCCTTCTCCCCAAAATAACTCCCTATTAAGTCACTCTTCCACTGTCTGTATGCGCCATACCAAATCCAAAAGAGCCCTATGGAGAACACTTTTTTTTTTTTAATACTTTAAGTTTTAGGGTACATGTGCACAACATGCAGGTTTGTTACATATGTATACATGTGCCATGTTGGTGTGCTGCACCCATTAACTCATCATTTACATTAGGTATATCTCCTAATGCTATCCCTCCCCACTCCCCCCGACCCCACAACAGGCCCTGGTGTGTGATGTTCCCCTTACTGTGTCCATGTGTTCTCATTGTTCAATTCCCACCTATGAGTGAGAACATGCGGTGTTTGTTTTTTTTGTCCTTGCGATAGTTTGCTGAGAATGATGGTTTCCAGCTTCATCCATGTCCCTACAAAGGATATGAACTCATCGTTTTTTATGGCTGCATAGTATTCCATGGTGTAGATGTGCCATATTTTCTTAATCCAGTCTATCATTGTTGGACATTTGGGTTGGTTCCTAGTCTTTGCTATTGTGAATAGTGGCGCAATAAACATACATGTGCATGTGTCTTTATAGCAGCATGATTTATAATCCTTTGGGTACATACCCAGTAATGGGATGGCTGGGTCAAATGGTATTTCTAGTTCTAGATCCCTGAGGAATCGCCACACTGACTTCCACAATGGTTGAACTAGTTTACAGTCCCACCAACAGTGTAAAAGTGTTCCTATTTCTTCACATCCTCTCCAGCACCTGTTGTTCCCTGACTTTTTAATGATCGCCATTCTAACTGGTGTGAGATGGTATCTCATTGTGGTTTTGATTTGCATTGCTCTGATGGCCAATGATGATGAGCATTTTTTCATGTGTCTTTTGGCTGCATAAATGTCTTTTGAGAAGTGTCTGTTCATATCCTTCACCCACTTTTTGATGGGGATGTTTTTTTCTTGTAAATTTGTTTGAGTTCATTGTAGATTCTGGATATTAGCCCTTTGTCAGATAAGTAGATGGCAAAAATTTTCTCCCATTCTGTAGGTTGCCTGTTCACTCTGATGGTAGTTTCTTTTGCTGTGCAGGAGCTCTTTAGTTTAATTAGATCCCATTTGTCAATTTTGGCTTTTGTTGCCATTGCTTTTGGTGTTTTAGACATGAAGTCCTTGCCCATGCCTATGTCCTGAATGGTATTGCCTAGGTTTTCTTCTAGGGTTTTTATGGTTTTAGGTCTCACATTTAAGTCTTTAATCCACCTTGAATTAATTTTTGTATAAGGTGTAAGGAAGGGATCCAGTTTCAGCTTTCTACATATGGCTAGCCAGTTTTCCCAGCACCATTTATTAAATAGGGAATCCTTTCCCCATTGCTTGTTTTTGTCAGGTTTGTCAAACATCAGATGGTTGTAGATATGCAGCATTATTTCTGAGGGCTCTGTTCTGTTCCATCGATCTATATCTCTATTTTTGTACCAGTACCATGCTGTTTTGGTTACTGTAGCCTTGTAGTATAGTTTGAAGGCAGGTAGCGTGATGCCCCCGCTTTGTTCTTTTGGCTTAGGATTGACTTGGTGATGCGGGCTCCTTTTTGGTTCCATATGAACTTTAAAGTAGTTTTTTCCAATTCTGTGAAGAAAGTCATTGGTAGCTTGATGGGGATGGCATTGAATCTATAAATTACCTTGGGCATTATGGCCATTTTCATGATATTGATTCTTCCTACCCATGAGCATGGAATGTTCTTCCATTTGTTTGTGTCCTCTTTTATTTCATTGAGCAGTGGTTTGTAGTTCTCCTTGAAGAGGTCCTTCACATCCTTTGTAAGTTGGATTCCTAGGTATTTTGTTCTCTTTGAAGCAATTGTGAATGGGAGTTCACTCATGATTTGGCTCTCTGTTTGTCTGTTACTGCTGTATAAGAATGCTTGTGATTTTTGTACATTGATTTTGTATCCTGAGACTTTGCTGAAGTTGCTTATCAGCTTAAGGAGATTTTGGGCTGAGGCAATGGGGTTTTCTAGATATACAATCATGTCATCTGCAAACAGGGACAATTTGACTTCCTCTTTTCCTAATTTTTTTTTTTTTTTGAGACGGAGTCTCGCTCTGTCACCCAGACTGGAGTGCAGTGGTGCAATCTTGGCTCACTGCAACCTCCACCTCCCAGGTTCAGGTGATTCTCCTGCGTCAGCCTCCCAAGTAGCTGGGACTACTTGGGGCCCACCACCAAGCCCAGATAATTTTTTGTATTTTTAGTAGAAATGGGGTTTCACCGTGTTAGCCAGGATGGTCTCGATCTCCTGATGTGATAATCCGCTGGCCTTTGGCCTCCCAAAGTGCTGGGATTACAGACATGAGCCACCGTACCTGGCCAGAGAACATATTCTTAACTATATACATTATTGAGCAGGTACAGCTATGCAGGCATCAGTTGGTCAAAAAAGTGTTATTAGGCAATGCCTGCCGTTCCCTGCCTTCTGCCTGATTCAGGGCAATTTATTATTTATTTCTGTATTTAATGAGCATCTCTGGAGCACACATACACATATGTCTCATATATATGTATATGTCTCATATATATGTATTTACTAATTTAAACAGTGTAACAACTCTGTGAGGTGTTGACTATAATCACCACCATTTTACAGAACGAGAAATTGAAATTAACATGTGTCCAAGGTGACAAAAGTAGTAAGTGGTAGAGCCAAGATTTGAGCTCTGATAGCCTTGCACCAAAGTCTACACTCTTAAGCACCGTTCTGTGCTAATTTGTTTAGCATGGGTACAGCTTGCTTTGCTGCCTCATTTTCCCAAGGCAAAAGAGCTCTTGATTTGTTGACTGACACAGCACCATTTTGTCCCCACCTTTCTCACCATGTGCTTTAGTGAGTCTGTTAACAGCTCCTCTTGATCTTATTGTTATTTGCCCTTATGTTGAGATATTTGCTACCTTTTCAAAGTTGTTGTCCCATGAGACCCATTTATATTGCAAACACTTCCCTGCTGTAGCTAGAACTAGTGTCATCGCATGCTTTTGATAGTTCCCTTCCTAGATGGCTAAAGTCTGGGAGATAGCACAGTCACGCTGACCCCATGCAACTGTTCCTTGTCCTTCCTTCTCATGCATATGTAGCTGGGAATTGCTCAGACTGCAATATCAGTAGGCAATTCTCACCTGCTTTGTAAACTCCCAAATGCCTCATGCTGTGAAGGTGATCAGTCAAGTTCAAATCAAAATTTGATTTGACCATTTTAAAATACTGTTTTTAAAAATCAGGCACTTTCATACTTAACATTGATGTATGTATTCTTTTTAAAGCAAATTAAAATTTGATCAAACAATTACATTCTGAATGAGAAAAGATTCAAATTAAGTCAGAAATACCCAGTCAAACCCAATGACTAAATGATTAATTTCAAAAAATAATTCTCTGTCCCATCCCAAACCTATTTTCTTATGGCTCATTTCTTCTCATTGGCTGTGTCATCAAAGAACAAAGTAGAGTGAAATTTGGCAGTCGGCCAGTTAATTAAAGACTTGGCCCAAGTATTTGGGCCACAAAATTACTTTATAATACCAATCTTCTGTTTTGACTTTTTATGATTCAAATGAATGGAATAATTGCCACATTTTCACTTTACTGTGAGTTTTATAGACCTAGCAGCATTATCTGCAGAATGGCAAATGTCTGAACTAAAAGTTAGCATTTAAAGAAATCCATTTGGATGTTTTCAGGTTTTTACACATTCGGATCTGAATAGGCTCAGTTAAGATGTGAACAAGGGATATCTGTTATTTCATGGGATTCTTCTGAAATTGATCCTCTTAAGAGCATTCATCTCAGACCCCACAGCCCCAAGGCCAGATCATTTAATACATAATAAAGGAGAGAAAAATGTGAACAGCATGACATTTTCTCGAACTACTCATGTTTTACCAAAAGAAAAGGTAGAAAAGGCATTGTAAAGTTTTCCCTATTTCTATGTGTGGTAACATAGAGACTAAATACTTCTTTCAGTCTCCAGCAGCAAAAATAGCAACCTATTAAGATCAGCACCCACACTGGTTAGCTCTGGTGAGGAGAACTTGTACTAATGAGGCCCTGGTCGGGGATTTAATGCCCATGGGATCCAATTAGCTTCACACAGGATGAGACTCTGAGCCCAGTCAGGATGTAGGCTCATCCCAGCTGCTTCTGCGAATGCCCATGCTCCTTTTTACACAGGACATCCCTGCCCAGGCCTCATCATCTGACTTGGCAGCAGCCTCCTAACTGGTCTGCCTGCCTCTCTCCTGGTCAGTCGTTCATGTGTACCGTGGGAGGTACACATTCTCCTCTAGGCTTTAAAGGCCATTGTTATAGAACTCGCCCTTTTCTTCTGATCACTCCACTCTCCCAGTGTTTCCTAACACAGATTTGGTCCTTGATTTGGCCAGTGTCATCTCTGCACCCACATGCATCAGGAAAAACAAACAATCCAGCCCTATGTCTGCTCCGACTGTTCCCCAGCCTTCCTGCTCCAACACCCAGTCAAGTTCTTGCTCCTTCATAACACTGCCGTCAGCCATACCAGTCTGCACTAATAGTTCCCCAAACTCCAACAATACTTAGTCTCTTTCACACACAACATACAGTTTTGCCATGCTCCCTATTGTCTCCTCTGCCGTGAATCTCATCTCCATGATTATGTTGTAACTTGACTGTATGCCCTGTGGCTTGTGCTTCTCCTCCATCCCTCATCCTGGTCCAGTAAGTTTCACAAAGTTGGTGCTTAACACAAAGGTTTTGGCTAAATAATCAAAGGAGTGCTACATTAGAACAAGTAGTTCTATCCTGCTACCACACCACAACCACCAGAGCATTTAACACCAGCTACCCTCCTCTCGAGAGATTTTTTTATTTTTTTGTAATACAAAGAATTCTACATTACCGTTCCACAAAATGAGAGCAACTCCAAGAAACCTTAACATGCTCATCATTCTTAAATCTGTAATACAGTTGGTGAGCAGTACATTTTTTAGAGCAAATATTTTTGGAATTATTTAATTATGCATAATAATTTTTGACCACTATTGTTTAATAAAAGAGGGCAGTGTGGAAGAATACGCTATCGGGGAATTAAAAGAGATGAGATTGTTTATTTTAAAAAATGAAAAATTTGAAATGTAGATTATTTCAGAGCTGTTACACATTTATCATTTTAGACATTTTCTAAATGAAGGGTATTTCCAGTATGGATCCAAATCTATTTTAGTCCATTTGATATAAACAATTGTCATAAAAATAGTTACTTCACAAAGGCATGCCATTATTGGAAGTTTTTCTTAAGTTTACCAATGATCGCTCATGCAACTGATTTTACTGTTAAGTTGACTTAGCAACCCCTTTACCACAAAAGTTGCAAAGATAATATTGTTAGGGTCTACATCTATATGATCATATTAATGAATCTTGAGAACATATTTATTTTTACATATGTTTTCCACTGCATTTTTCCACAGTCACGGTCTGTTTCTACTCAATCAAATGTTTTTGACGACAGATACATTACCACAAAGCAAGATTCTTGAGTTTTCAGAAAGAAATTACTTGGTTTAATTGCTGCTTATAAAGTTGCCATTGTGACTGGGTTATTGACAGACTAAACTAAAAGTGTCTCAAAGGAAGGGGTCATATCCAAATTTATGGGAGAAACATCTAACATCCAACACAGTACACAGTACCTGATACATACTTGGTACTCTTAAACTGGGCAGAGCAAAGTTAAAGCATAAAATTACATTTTAATATAATATCTCATGGCATTAAAATCATAGCTGTATGGTAACTGTTAATAAATTCTGTTTGGGGAACTGAAGATGTTAGAAACAGAGGAAGCTGACATCAGATGTTTCTCTTCTCAGCATCTGGATGGCAATAGATTTGAGCTCTGAGTTTCAGGTCTCCCTAAATTATCCATGCCCAGCATTGTGTAAATCTAACAGAAAAATTTTCTAAAAAAAGCCTATGAGTTATAAATTTTAAAGGAAGAGCTTTATAGAAGCTTTGAGAATGTTGCTTTTTTTTTTTTTTTTTTTAACAAAATCATAAAATCCTCAGCAGCTGCCTCCCACCACCACTGCTTAGATGTCTCTGGTTTGGGTACAGCTTCCCTGATGGCCAAAATTGGCCTAGGTGGTCCTGCCTCATGCTTCCATATGGCTCTGCGCTCAATGCAGGCAAAGCATGTTGAAATGGGCTGTGTGTATCCAGCTAAGCTCACAGAGGGCACAGGCTATGTCTCATTCATTATCATATCTCAAATGCTTGACCCAGTGCCTGGTATAGAATTAACTGAGTGAATGAATACTGCTTTTTTGGTGGGAGAAAATATATGAAGACAAGTCTCCCTCTGTCTCCCAGGCTAGAGTGCAGTGGCGCAATCTCCGCTCACTGCAAGCTCTGCCTCCTGGATTCACGCCATTCTCCTGCCTCAGCCTCCTGACTAGCTGGGACTACAGGCACCTGCCACCACGCCCAGCTAATTTTTTTGTATTTTTAGTAGAGACGGGGTTTCACTGTGTTAGCCAGGATGGTCTCGATCTCCTGACCTCGTGATCTGCCTGCCTCAGCCTCCCAAAGTGATGGGATTACAGGCGTGAGCCACTGTGCCCGGCCGAATTAGCATTTTATAATAATTATCAAAAAACTGTCTTCCTGTCGGTAATAGCCTAAGTATATAAAGACTTCCTGCAAGAAGATAATAAAAAAAAAAATACAAAGACTCCACAAGCTACATGAACAAAGGATTTAATTAAGCAATTCACAGAAGAGAAATTACAAATGGCAAACAAATATGAATAAAAATTCTTCTACCTCGGTAGTCACTTTTTAAAACTATCTAAATAATGAGATACAATTTAGCATAAAACCTTGGATAGAGTGAAATGGACCATCACATTTACTTCAGTGAAAATCTGCCATACCTTTATACACTCATACACACATATGCACACACACATGCACACACCCCAAACTTAGGCCTTTTCACCCAAGAATTCTAACCTCAGGAAATAGAAATGTGACTGGCTATTTGTGTGCAGGGAGATTATTGTTTCACTGTTATGTGTCACAGCAATGTATTGGAAGCACCTTAGTATTTAACAGCAGAGAAATGGTCAAGGTAACTCATCTATACAACAGACAATGAAGCTATTACACAGCATAAGAATATGCTCACAGTGCAGTTAAGGGAAAAAAGCAAGATGCAAAACTGAATATACACTATGCTTCCATATATGAAAAAGAAAAAAGAAACTGAATATGCAGTATGCTTCTATAGATACAAAAGAAAAAAAACCCAGCAACTCTCATTCTATTCTTTGTTTCTATGAGTTTGATGTTTGTAGATTCCACGCATAAGTGAGATCATGTACAATAGTAAAATATAGTTGAGTATCTCCTGGTGCAGAGATTATGTGTGTTGCTTCCTTATTTTTTTCGCTTTTAATATTTTTCAAGTTTTTTTTTTTACAATGAGCACAGAAAAAAATGTTTATAAGAAAGCTTTCTTTGAAGATTCACCATCCAGAGCTAGTACTTTCAATGTGATGAACAAGAATTCATCCTGTCCACATCCTGGTGAGGAACTCTACAGAGGAAGGCATGACTGTCATCTTCTGTTGACTCCTTCCTCTCAAGGTCTTATAAGTGCTCTTTTTACTTCCTTGCACTGGGGACTGGACTATGCTTGTGTCTACCAATGGCAAGATCTTGTCCCCCCTAGCTTTACTGAAGTACGATTGACAAATAAAAAGTATATCTATTTACAATGTATAACATGATGTTTTGATATATGTATACACTGTGAAATGATTACTAAAATCAAGTTAATATATCCATCACCTCACAGTTATCATTTTTTGTGATGACATTTAAGATCTACTATCTTCACAATTTTCAAGTATACATCATTATCTGTAGTCACCATAGTGTACAGTAGATTTCCAAAAGTTACTCATGCTGTCCAAGTGAAACTGTAACCTCTGACCAACATCTTCCCATTATCTCTCCTTCCTAGATCCCCTGGCAACTATCATTCTACTGTCTGTTTCTATGAGTTCAGTGTTTGTAGATTCCACATATAAGTGAGATCATGTAGTATTTGTCTTTTTGAGAGAGATATATATCAAATTTTCTTCATTCATTCTTCAGTGGACACTTAGGTTGACTCCGTATTGTGGCTACTGTGAATAGTGCTGCACTGAGCATGGGAGTACAGCTACCTCTTCAATGTACTGATTTCATTTCCTTTGGATATATACCCAGAAGTGGAATCTCTGGATCCTATGATAATTCTATTTTTAGTCTTTTGCGAAACCTTCACACTGTTTTCCATACTGGCTGTACTATTTTACATCCTCACCAACAGGGTACAAGGGTTCCCTCTTCTCTGCATCCTCACCAACACTCATTATCTTTTGTCTTTTGAAAACAGCCATTCTAATAGGTGTGAGGTGATATCCCATTGTGGTTTGGTGGGATTTTTAATTTTTTTTTATGTTTTTATTTTTTGAGACATGGTCTCACTCTGTTGCCCAGGCTGCAGTGCGGTGGTGTGATCATGGCTCACTGAAGCCTTGACCTCCTGGGGTGGGTCAAGTAACCTCCCACCTCAGCCCCTCATGTAAGTGGGAGGACAGGCACATGCCACTATGCCCAGCTAATTTTTTGTAGGGATGGGATCTCACTATGTTGCCCAGGCTGGGCTTGGACTCCTGGCCTCAAGTGATCCTCCCACCTCAGCCTCCCAAAGTGCTGGGGTTATAGGTGAGAGCCACTGTGCCTGGCTCACTGTGGTTTTAATTCGCATTTCCCTGATGATTAGTGATGGTGAGCATTTTTTTCATATTCCTATTGGCTATTTGCATGTCTCCTTTTAAGAAATGTCTATTCAGGTCCTTTCCCCATTTTTAATTGGGTTATTTGTTTTCTTGCTATTGAGCTGTTTGAGTTCCTTATATATTTTGGGTATTAAACCTTATCAGACATGTGATCTGCAAAACTGGCAAGGTCTGGAGAGTGTAACCAGTGTGCTGTCACTCACACAGCAACCCTGATCTCCGGAGAACTGAGCCCATCTTGGAGAGCCCCTTGCAGAGGACCAGCAGTGGCAGTTCCTCCAGCTCCAGCACCCCTAGCTCCCAGCCCAGCTCGCAAGGAGGCTCCCAGCCTGGATCACAAGCAGGATCCAGTGAACGCACCAGAGTTCGAGGTAAAACTTTCTCTTACCTTTACCTGGCAATACTGCCTGGGAGGAAAGCTGTGGACAGGGAAAAAGGTTAGTTACTTCCTGACTCTAGTCCAGGCATGGCCACCACTGTGTGATCCTGAAGAGCCTGTCAACTGCTCTCAACCCCAGTCTCCTCGGGAGTGGGCCACTGTCCCTAATTGTGTGTGTGCCATCAGTATGGACAAAATCCTTTCTAATCTCAGATACCAGTGTTTTCCAGGGAGATCACCAAATATCAGTCTTATTTGAAAATACAGTCACTTACCAGTCACCTGAATTTCTGTTTCTGTTTGATTGCCGGTTTTCAGAGTTTCACGTACCCGCAAATGTCCTGTACGCATTGTACCAATTGTCCTGTTTAGTATTTTGAACATAGTTCATATACACAGTTCAGAATACCATGTATTTCTCAAAATGAAATTCAATAAAGACTAATGTAGAATACATTTGAAGGAAGGAATAAAATCTTTGACTTAAAAAGCAAATTTAGGCCAGGTATGGTGGCTCATGCCTGTAATCCCTGCCCTTAGGGAGGCCGAGGCAGGCAGATCACCTAAGGTCGGGAGTTCCAAGACCAGCATGACTAACATGGAGAAACCCAATCTCTACTAAAAATACGAAAAATTAGCCGGGCATGGTGGTGCATGCCTGTAATCCCAGCTAGTCGGGAGGCTGAGGCAGGAGAATCGCTTGAACCCAGGAGGCGGAGGTTGCGGTGAGCCAAGATCATGCCATTGCACTCCAGCCTTGGCAACAAGAATGAAACTCCGTCAGAAAAAAAAAAAAAAAAATTTTTTTTTACTCCTCTGGTTATTCCTATTAGGTAAAAATTAGCCTCTCTAAATATTTAATTCAAATTATTCATCACTGTTTAGTTTCCAGTAATGGGGAAGCCTATGAAAAACATTATTATTGTCCAGGTGATGATACATAACAATACAGTTTCTAGCTAGTTAAAATTCACTCTTTCTGAATCAACTTCTTCAGAAGATAATTTTGCTTCTAAGTGATGAAGACCAGTACTTTAACTGCAATTTGACAAATATTAACATACTTATAAGTTTCTCTGTCTAATGAAAGCCTGATGAGAACCTTCAGTTCTTTTTTCTTTCTTAGACTCTTTATTACATACCACCTTCTAATACCCTTAGTTTATCTAATACCCTTTCAGGGTTTTAAATAAATCACTCTATTTCCATTTTAAAAAGCTTGATCTCTAACATGTGATTGATGTTCACGTCTCTGATTGGGATATGGACTAGCCAACAGCTGCCTCTATATGCATTCTTCTGATCAGTGGCACATTTCAGAGATATCTACTGTATGTCTTTGTTGCCTTGATCGAAATATAAATTTCCTTAATTTAGAAAACTACCAGATGTAGTGGCTTATGCCTGTAGTCCTAGGTACCCAGAAGGCCGAGGTAGAAGAATTGCTTAAGCTCAGGAGTTCAAGGCTGCAGTGAGCTATGATGGCCCCACTGCACTCCAACCTAGGTGACAGAGCCCCGTCTCTAAAAAACATAAAGGAAAGAAAGAAAACAGCCATTCTGTTACCTTTTTCTATTTATAGGCAACTTCATATTCTTAGAGCAAATATTTAAATAAACCAAACTTAAATGCATACCATTTTAATTCTCTGATCTGGTTCAGGCTTACTTTTTATTTCCTTCAGCCCCTTGTTCTTCTGGATTAAAAGCGCTCTTGTATCCCTGATGTGTCCCTGTCCAAGAAAGACTACCATTTAAAAACTAAAAACCACCTCTCCTACCCTAAATTGCATCTTCTCTATCTGTAAGCTCATAGATCACAGAGATGCTATTCACTCTGCAGCCATCAGGGTCCCCTTGACCTTGCTCTGTACCTCCAGTCTAGGGCCCTTCTCCTATAACAACCCCCTTCCTGCCCTCACCTCATTCTTTTATTTTTAAAGGGCTGAGACCACTCCTATCCCCAATTAAAAACCATTCCACCAAATAAAATAAGTTTCTTTTTTTTCTCCTCACAAAATTTCAACAAAATAACCTATCTTGATTGGACAAATGATAAAAGAAGAAAACAAGCATAGAACCTTAGAGGCTCATTTAGCACAGTGACTGAGAATAGGACTTTCAGAAATCAGAACTCCAGCTCTGTCTATAATTTCAGTGTGACCTCAGGACAGTTGTGTCATCTTTGTAAATCTGTGTTCTGTAAAATAGGAAAATAGTGCCACATCATTGGGTTGGAGTGACGATTAAATGAGATAATTGACATGGAAAGCATTTAGCACTATGCCTGACACATAAGAAGTGCTCTAGTGGTGATGGTACTTGCTACAGTTTTTTTTGTTGTTGTTGTTACTAGTGATTTCCAGGTCACAAGCCTAAATGTGTTTGCCTAAACATTATATTTTTCATGGATGTGCTTGAGGATTTGCCCAAGTGAATGACGTGTCCACTGAGTAATCTCAATGTGATGACACATCACAGATGATTCATGCAGAACTTGAGCCAGCACTTTTTGATGGGCATCTCTTTCTTGGTCCTCTGTTTTTTCTTCTAGCCAACAGTAAGTCAGAAGGATCACCTGTGCTCCCCCATGAGCCTGCCAAGGTGAAACCAGAAGAACCCAGGGACATTACCCGGCCCAGTCGACCAGCTGTGAGTGCTTTTCTCTCCAAGAGTTTTGAACTCTTAATTTACCAGAGAACCCACAGGATTAAGTAGTTGGGGATACACTCATGATACAAACAAAAATTGTTGAGATTGGTAAGAACGGATGCTAGAAACATCCAGAAGAAAGTCATACCTGATTAGGAAAGAACCGAAGAGATCTTGGATTGCCTCCTCTGCCTTAGGCTATTTGCTGATCATTAGCAGTCCTTTAACTGTAAAACAGGAAGAGAAACAACTCCTATCATTCCGTAATTTCTACTCAGCAACTTTGGCAAAAAGATGTTGAAAGAAGCAGTTAAAGAGACTTGGGTACTTTCTATGAGTTTCTCTAATCTCTTCTACTCTTTCCCCATATGATTTTCCACATGAATTAATATTACGGTTTTTCTGCTATTTTTCATGCCTCCAGGACTATATTTTCTGGACCACACTTATTAAGCAGGGTCCAACAGGTGTCCTAACAACTTAATATCCAGCTTCACTGCTGTAACATGATAGACCCCCAAGTAGCCTTAAAGAGGAGTATGGAGGCTGAAATTTGAAAGTTGAAAGTTAATTGGGGATGAATTGTTATCCACTTTTTCTATTTAAATCTTCTGAGAATCTTTTCTGTGAAATGAATGTGAAGTTTTTTGGTTTACTCTTTTTTAACATCTTAAAGTAACGACGTATACTGAGAGTAATAATGAAGGGATTTGCATCATTCTGGATTGACACTCTCTTCGCCCTTTTGTATTTATCAGTTGTGTACTAACAATTCCAATTTTGTGTCTAATCTACTGCCTTTCTGCTGGCTTTTCCTCCTTCTGTGGATTCTTCTGGATTGGGTTCCTCTCATTTCAGAGCTATAAAAAAGCTATAGATGAGGTTAGTATTACCTTTTCTTGGTCATGCTTTCACAAAATGTAAATATTAAACTTATTTCCTAATGTTGACATTCAGAAAGGTGGCCAATGGGAGCAATCTGCTGGGAGGAGATTTGCAGCAATCTGCTGGGAGGAGTGCCCCTTCAGGTGGAAGCCAACTTTAAGACCCTCAAACCTACCCATGTAGCTTCAGAGACCTTCCTTCTAAGCTAAAATGTCACTTTTCCAATGTTCCAGTCTGGCTAATGAGAAGTATTCATGCTTTATTAACGGCAGTTTCTCCTTCCAGTATCTTCCAATAGAAAACCTGTACTTGCCAGCCTTGCTAGGGAATGGGTCTCAGCAGTTTTACTAACAAGAAAAGAGATATCATTCTAGGGCACTCCAAATTTAGAGTGTGTGATTTGTGAACAAGGAGTTAGTAGGTATTGTTAGATTAATTTTGTGGGACATTAACAACAGCATCAGCAGCAACATCAGCTTTAGTTAATGAATCCTGGAAAGTTAAGTGACTTTATTTCCTTATCTGTGGAGACGTTTTCCATTAGAAAAATATATGGCTTTGTCAATCGTAGGTAGCTTTCTAAGAAGGATGACTGCCTTACTGCTATTTGTCAGACCTGCATGAATACAGCAGAGTAGAATTTGTTTTTTTTTTTTTTAAGATCCAGGCCTTGCAAAGAGTCCTAAATGCATGGAATCTAAAGACTACCATCATGGCTTTAAAGCTGTAGCTCTGCTGAGCACTACTTTTGTGAAATTATATGGAAAAAGCACTGGCTTTGAGGTCAGCAAGCTGCATTCAAATCTTGGCTCCCCCAATAAATAACTGGCTGAGACTAGTCTCATAACCTCTCTGGGCCACAGTTTCCTCATCCGTAAAATGAGAATAAAAACACCTCCCCATCCCACTTACAAGATTGTTTAGGATCATTTAAGGTAATGTGTGTGAAAGCATTTTATGTGTAACATGCTGCAGAAAGCCAAGGGTTTGATTAAGGTTTGGGCCAGAGGCATGGAGCTACTTTGGCAGGTAGGAGAAGCATGTTTCCATGCATCTGGTCTTCACCGAAGAGCCTCACTTTTTCAGACTCATGGCTACCTCACCACCCAGAGTGACTGAGACAGTTATGATCATAGTTGAAGGATTGCTGCTTATAAAAGAATGAGACTCTGCATGTTTGCAGTGTGTGGATGGCATTTATAGAAAGGGAAGAGGGGAGTGTGTTTTTAATTGCTCTGTGTCATGGCCTTGCTTGCCCCTCTCTCTCATAATAGTGAGAAGGACAGGGATTATCACAACTTTTGTCAGTTTTCTCCCAGAACAGGTAAAGAAAGGCAGTGAAGTTCTGGTGCTACAGTTGCCAATAAAATGGCTGTGCATGTGCACAACTCAAGAGGAATTATATGAGTTCAGAAATTGGCTCCGAGGGGCTGTCATTAAGGAAAAGGCTCTCACAGATTTCATCTGATTAACCCAGAATATTTTAGGGTTTGAAAAATTGCTGTACTTTTTTTTGGTGTACTGCACCACACTGGACAGAGATGAGAGGGGGCAATGGGCAATGGAGGTATAAGTAATTACAAATAATTGAGGGGGTGTGAGCTGCATACTAAAATCTCTGGAGCCATGTATGGTTGGAAAAGCTCTCCAGGTGACTATCCTGATCTCTTGAGTATCGCTGATCCGAACCACTAAAATAAAGTGGTTCTACCTAACCCAGTGGCTCTCAACCAGGGCTGATTCCTCCACTCCTCTTCCCTTAGGAGACATTTGGCAAAATCAGGAGACAGTTTTGGTTGTCACCACTTCAGAGTGGGAGGCAGTGGTACTGGCATCTTGTGGATAGAGCAGAGGGGTGCTGCTGCCAAACATCCTATGGTGCACAGAGAATTCCCTACAATAAAGAATTATGTGGCCCAAAATGTCAACAGTGCCGTAATTGAGAAACTTTGAACTATACCTTTCTCCCTTCTCCATTCGTAGGTTTTGGTAGGGCTTCCCTCTCAATGACTGTTTTTGAAATTTAGATAACTTTGATTGAAATGAAAAACCTGAAAATCACTTTTGAAATATTGTTGCTTGTTATTGCTAATGATTTAACTGTTTATAAAAATTGTTTTGGGGGAGTGTACATTAATTTGACATTGCTTTCTAATGGAATATGAGATTTTTGCAGCATAGTCTATTTAGTCTTTGAAAATAAATGGGTCTTTTTTGTTGGCACAATTAAATATGTAACACGAAGATTATATACATAAGAAAACACTGTTTTCACCACTTTTTTTATTAGTATGTGGGAATCGAAAATTTCAGAGCACATCAATTTAGATTGGATGGAAGTTGAACAATAACTAGGGGTTCAACCCCCTTTTCCCTCAGATGAGGATACTGAAACTAAGTGGCTTGCCCAATGTCATATCTTTAGAGTTCCTAAAAAGAAAATAGTTTAATACAAGAGAAAAAAAACAGCTAAAAATTTTTAAACAAAATAATAGTTCAAAAGTTGAACTAATATTTGAATAAACTATATGGTTTCTAAAAAGGGACCTAAAAGAGCGCCTTTTTAGTCAAGATGTGCATAATAGTAAAATTAAACAACCTTTGTTGAATGAAAAATTATATCTAGTTGATTCTAAAAACTGTTAAAGAAGCCTTGTAGCTATCTTCACATTTACTCCGTAGTAAAAAATCTTACCATTTTGCCATATTTCTTTTTTAGCTATATATTCTCAAATATTTTCATGCTAAATAGCACTTTTGTTTTTTTAAATACTTTTTAGCTCCAGGCTTGAGACAGCCAAGTAATAAATTACCATGAAGGCTCATTATACGGAGAAAATTTGTATTGTCAGAGAATAAAATATATGAAAATAGAATTGAACCCAATGGTGTTAATATTAGATTGTGTTTATTTCCTATAACTTTGCTATTATAAATTTTTCAATACTGGATGGATAAGAAACAAAACTTCAGCTAAACACATAGGTTCTTAGCAATGGAAGATTAATTTTCTTCGACTACAGGTATTACTTTTGAATTACTCATTATTTTTACCTTTTCATAGGGATTCTCATATATGTCTCGCCTCCAAACTGTTAACAATTAAAGGAAATTTTCAATTATTTCTAATGTTTCAGGGCAGAGAGCTTTTTAATAACACAGAAGCAAAAAATTCTAATTAAAAGCAAAATTATTAAGCAGTTCAGAACTTTAAAGTGTTTCTAATACAATGTTTAGAAAAATGTAGATCATTTTAACAAGTGAAAGTTTTTTTAAATCAGTAGCCTGTGGACTAAATATTTCTAAAATAATTTTGATTTTTTAGGGTTTCTTTTGTCTCGTTTTGAAACGTCAGAGATAAGGAAAATAAACCTCTGGGGAAAATGTATCATTAATTAAAATAAACCATAGCCAATAGTATTTTACTCAGAATTATTAACAATAGAAATAAACTCTTTTAAACCATATTCTCTCTTTAAATTATATAAAATGTAATTCTTAATAACAAGTAACATTTTAAATGCTAGCTACATTCTTTGATGAGACTTAACACAGTCCTAATATATAGATGTCAGAATATAAAATAAATTTATCTAATTTTTCATTATTTCACTGGTTTGGAGGATGATAATATCCTTTTCTTTCATAGCCTTAACAAATATCTAGACTTTATTTTCCCAAAGTACTCAAGAATAGCATACCCTTCACTTTCTTCTTCATTTGGTAAAGATAAGCATTGACAATTGTCAGGAGGGAATAAGAAGTAAAAGTTGAAATTCAGATATTAGCTTTTCCTATTTTGGCTAACTGCCAAGGAAACCAGAAATTTGCACAACATTATACCTATGTTATGGTTTTCCACTTCTTTATAACATTATACCTATGTTTGTTATGGTTTTCCTCTTGTTTTTATAATATACATTACATTTAAACAGAGTTGGCCTTCTAAATACAATTCTATTTTCACTTTCACAGATGGGGCAAATACATTCACCGAGATTGAGGCATATGCAAATGTGCATGTGTGCAAAAGCCCTAGCCAAGTGCGTTTTTGTATGTAATGCAAAGGTTGAAGTTTTAGCAGCTTCCATTTTTTAAGAGTTTCAAATCAGGTGTCATTAAGACAAATTTAAAAGTCATTTTGCTTTTCCTTTGATTTCTATGAAATTAGAAAGAAATGACCCTTCAGTTAACACTATGAATTGCCTAAATTTCTAGACCACGTAAAACACCTAAAGTGTTTCCTTTCCTAGTGTGAACCAAAATAGTAATGCCTGACATACAGGTGGCAGTAGAGAAACAATGTTTTGTTGTATTCTCAAAATAAAATTATAATTTAACTATACACTTTTATCACAGCTTTTCTTTTAACCGATTAGGATAGATTATCCAATGTCATCACCCAGATTGCTCTAATCCTACATCAGGTGAATTGGATGCGTACATTTTTGGATTGAAATAAAGAGAGAATATGGCCATAGAAAACTGTGGGATTTAGTATTTTTCAATGAGTTTCTTTCTCCCTAATCCCCTGTCTCTCACTGAATGCTCTGATTCCCACATGGGTCACTAATATAGGGAGAAATGGTAAGACTGATGTCAAATTGCTTTTTCCTCATTTGCATGCTGTGTGCCATGGGCAGTTTAACCCATGCAAATTAGAGCGGCCATGCTTTTGCAGAACTGCTTCCCTCTGCATTGCTCTGAAAGCATGTAAAATAAAAGGTAGACGGATATTCAGCACACTGCCTGCAGTATGCCTGGTGATTAAATACCACATCATCACATCCATAAGGCTAAAGGTTTCATCATACTCATGGAAAACTCAAAATTATCTCTTCCTTTTGGTATTTGCACATTCATTTTAGTGTTCTTCACCAGGATTTCTGCCAGATGACTGGAATTTAAAACAAAAGAAAATGAAACACCTATCATTTTGGAAGAGAAATCTTTTTGTTGTTGTTGTTCCTCTTGATTAATTCAGTTCTGTGGCTGTAAATTTCAGTGGCGCTAGACTTTAGGATGGGCCATGATTTGATGTGGTACCTCTATTCTCCAGGGAATGATGACACACCAAATGAGTCATTGTAGTAGCTGGAACCTTGGGAATTGCTCTGTTCTATGACTGTTGCTAAATTTTGGTACAGTAGCAATCATAAGAGGGGAAAAGCCATCACTGTGGCTTGGGCAGGAGTCCCAGAATACTGGGGTACAATTTCTAATCCCATGTATTTTCCCATTAACTCTGGGGGTGACCAGCTTCACCTTTCCAAAATAAAATGAGAACCCAATGTCTGTATATATGTGTATACACACAACGTACATACATATATGTACACATATATATTCAGAACTGAACAGTCTCAGTCTAGCTATTGGTTTTGAACAAAGTTTAAATTGATTTCATCTTTCTTTTCTAGCTTCTACACGCTACAAACATCATTTTCTTAGTTCCATGCAGTAACTATGTTTGTCACAGTTCTATATAGAGCTTTTTTTTTTCTTGTTGCTTAAGCTGGAGCACTGACTTGCTGAGAGATGTAGCTTTGGTCGTATCTACCATTCATATGCTGAACAAATTTTTCTTTCATAGGATCTGACGGCATTAGCCAAAGAACTAAGAGAACTCCGGATTGAAGAAACAAACCGCCCAATGAAGAAGGTGACTGATTACTCCTCCTCCAGTGAAGAGTCAGAAAGTAGCGAGGAAGAGGAGGAAGATGGAGAGAGCGAGACCCATGATGGGACAGTGGCTGTCAGCGACATACCCAGACTGATGTAAGAGAACTACTTTTAAAATGTAGACCAGGAGGGGACTAGGTTTCCAAAATAAAAGGACAAAAAAATATGAGTTAAATGTAAGATTGTATATGGGTCTGTGGCAAGATAAATTGACTTTCGGGACTTGGGTTTTTGTTGGAACATAGTTCTATAATTATCTCTATCTTTGGACACAATTAGTTAGAATATGTAGCATTTTTGGACTGCATACACTTTACCGATCCATTGCCAATGGATTGACTGTCCTTTTGGTGACTCTTTCTTGGTTCTTTTCATCTCAAGGGCAAACAGTATCGACAACCAGACCGTTGATACGTGCCTTCCCCTCTAAAACTGGAAGACTGAAATCATGGGCAATGACATTTAGGGATTAAAATTAACAACCTAAAACATGTCTTTCAAAAACATGTCTTTCATTACCACCACTGCCACCAACAAGCAAGGAGAAATGCACAAGCCAGCGTGCATTACCATCCCAGCAAAAGAATCAGTACTCAGATAATCATGCAGAGAAAGTTCCAAAATATACCCTGTTATGATTTTCTACTTTATTCCCTTCATGGCTTCTTTTTCTGGATCCAGTTTTCTGTGGTCTGTGTCTTTGCCACATACTTTCTGTCAGTCTCTTTGCAGTTCTCTTTTTATGTATTTACATGTATATTTATACCTACCTATATTTTCTTTAGTAATTGTAGCCTTTACTTTTTCTTTTTTTTTTTTTTAAGGTGAAGAGGAAGCTCATTTTTTTTTTTCTTATTGGAGTGGATCCCATGAAAGAACCTGCCCTTATCCCCTGTTGCTTCCCCAATTCCTCCACCTAGTAAGCACAAGGTGTTTGTGCCCTGGTCTGCTAAAACTTCGATAGATTGAGATGCTAATTTTTCCATCTTCACACTTCAATCAACTCTATTTCTTTGGCTCAGCTACTAGCATTGATTATCAGTTCACACTCACTCTATATAAAAAAGAAGCCATTTCAGGCCACAAATTATTGTCCAATTCAGCAGGGATTGGAGAGGCAGGGCTGGCCAGTCTAAAGGGAATGTCATCCACCGATTAACATCATTACATACAAGCAATTGTAAGCGGCAAATCTAATTAACGTAGCTGAAAAATCCATACTGGTTATTTTGCTGTTGATGACCCAGTTGCTGACAGCTGTAAATATACTAAAATATGACATTTTGAAACAAATTGCATTAAATTGCCTTTTTAAAAGTAAATAAAATTGCCTTTTTAAAAGTAAATAAAATTGTTCTAGAGGCAAAATCACTAATCCAGAACATTTCTGCAAAACATGCTGGCCCTTTTAGTTTTTGTCTTGACTCAGAATTGCTTAATTCTTCTGACAGATGTTTTGAAGTCCTTTTAAGCACTGAGCATGCAAGTATCAGGATGAGAGAAGATTATGAAATTAAAAGGTTGCTAAAACTCTCACTATGTGTTAGCCTTGCTGAAGGCTTTGAGAGATCTGATAAGTTCGTACTTGGATTTTGTCTTCCAAAAGTTTATATGCTAGTTGGAGAATGACAAAATTACACATGGAAAACTGCAGGCTAATATAAATATTTGGAGGAACAACCAAAGATGTTAATTAGCATTTGGGTTTTAGGTCCCCTATCATATTTTGCAAGGCTATTAATGGTGTTCACCCTCCTACCTTTAAAGGCAAATCTAAGACTTACTCCCCGCTGCAGAAACACCCACCTTTCTAAAATTTCCTGAATAGACCATGCTTCACTTCTGTCTGGCATTTCCTGTTCTTTTAGCAATCACCTACTCACAGCCCCGCCTGCACAGGTAGAGCCTATCCCCTCTTCTGTGCTACCACTGTATGTTGTGTGTATTCCTGAGTCTTCATGTAGTGCCTTGAATCAGGATTGTTTATTAGGTCTTTGTCTCCTTTTCTGGACTATGATATCTTTCAGGGTAAAGGTTATGCCTTACTCATCTCTCTTGCTCTTAACACGTTCCATGGTGTCTGAAATACAGTGGGCCTTCAGTGACTATAATTTACATTTAATTGCACTGATTTGAAATTGCAAGTTCTGACTTTGAAGAATAGTTTATAGCCAATTCTATGCAAATAACTGTCAGCAAGATTTAAAAAAAAAAAAAAAAACCTAACGTAATGTTAGAATCCCAAGCAGGGGGAAGAGTTGAAGTAAAGACACAGAAAGGTGGCTTTGGTGGGAATGTATGGTGTATGGGGTGGAGGGGAGTCTGGACTAGTGAAATCAGACCAAGAAGTGTGCTCTTTATATGCAGCCATTGGAAACCACTGAATGTATCTTGAGTTCAGTGTTATATTTGAGGGAGATTATTTCAGCAAGACGATTTGAAAAGGGAACAGACTGGAGACTGGTAAAGCAATTCAGAGGCTCTATTACTATCAATCATCTGCATAAGAAATAATGAACTGAGGCTATCATGGAATGCTGACGGTGGAGGCAAGACTTGAAATGGTTCTTAAGGGATTGGTAAATTTTAGATAGACGGAAATGATCGTTAAAGAACATTTAAAATATGTGATTATATATGTGAGAAAATAAGGGTATGAAGGGTACAAATGTATGTGTGTATGTTTACTTCAAATTGTAAATATATGTATTTTTATATTGCATATAAAATATATATAGTCTGTTCTACAGTGTGATGGTTGCATGCCTGAGAAATTTCATACTATTAAAAGTTCATTATAAAACAATAGTTTATTTAGGAATTAAGTATTTGGGGGCCAGAGTGCCTCTTGTATACATTCTTATTACCTTTATTTTATTTTGTTAAGGTAAACCTCTGTATTTATTTTTAAAGCAGAAAACAAAAATATATTATAGCACAGTTCCTACCATGAAGTAAACACAGAAAAGCTTCTCAGAAATGGAGAACCAGCCATTTGGACAAACAGCTGTGGTTTCCGATGTTTAAAACAATAGCTTTTTTCTATGCACTGTGCTGGTTTTGCATTTATTTTATAAGATATAACTTATGAGAGTGCACTTAACTAAGTTGGTATTTCCCAATTCCTCATGCATAGAAAAATAATGAGTGGAGGGAAATACGCCAAAATTATAAAAGTGATTACCTCTGGGTAATATAATTATGGGAGATTTTTATTTTATGTATATCCCCAATTCTATGATGGGCATGCACTACTTTATAATCAGGAAAAAAAAAAAAGCTTTATAGAATAAAAAGAATGGAAGGAAAGGCATTTAATTTGATTTGCATCACATCAAACAAGCCAAAGAGGCAATCTTAGGTATTAGTATCTGCCCTCAAAACCAGCACATGCTCCAGAAGGGAAGATTTCTCCACTGTAAAATGACTCCCTTATTTCTCCTTTTTTCTATGCTGTACCCTTTGGAAGGAAGCCACTATGCACAGCCCACACTTGAGGAGTGGGGAATCATGCGTCCCTTCTGTAGGGTAGAATAGCTACATAATTTATTTAGAATTCTTCTGCACAGATTTGTCTCCTCTATTTATTAATTAATTCCATCATTTATGTCAATATAGATTCATGGATATAATACTTCTTTATTTTGTTGCTCAAATTTTCCAGTTTTGACCATTGGGAGCTCTTTCAGTTAGCTCCTGTGCCTCTTTGACTGACATGCCTTCACCTCCCCTTGCTTGTTTGTAAATTCCCATTCCAACAGTCAGAAACCTGGCTTCTGCCATCAACTACTGTATTAGTCCATTTTCATACTGCTATGAAGAAATACCTGAGAGTGTATAAAGTTATAAAGAAAAAGAGGTTTAATGGACTCACAGTTCCACATGGCTGGGGAGGCCTCACAATCATGGTGGAAGGTGAATGAGGAGCAAAGGCACATCTTATATGGCGGCAGGCAAGAGAGCATGTGCAGGGGAACTGCCCTTTAAAAAACCATCAGATGTCATGAGATTTATTCACTATCACAAGAACAGCACAGGAAAAACCCACCTCCATGATTCAATTACCTCTCACAGGGTCACTCCCATGTCAAGGGGATTATGGAAGTTACAATTCAAGATGAGATTTGGGTAGGGACGCAGCCACACCATATCAACCGCCCATTTACTTAATTGTGCACATCCAGTATTTTTTATAGTAGTATCAAATTTGTTAACCTGTATCCTCATGGGAAACAGCTTTGTCAACTAGAATGTACAGTGTTTATGTGCAGTTCCTCTTGCCTTTAGTATTACAGACTCCACTCATTTCCAAGGTTACTTAGATCAATGCCCTTTTCCCGCATTTCTCCTCACTGAAGTTGTTCATACATTTGTAATATGGTGAGATTCTCTTATCACAGTTTTTAACATTCTTTCCTGGGAGCTTCTGATCTCCTCAGTGATTTTTTAAAATTTGTATACATTAACTCTTTTTCCTGTAAAGTTCTATGATATATCTGAATAGATTTTTTGTTATTCTATGATAACCACCCAATATAAGAAAATTATTTTAGTACATCCTAGTGAACCCAATTTCATAAAATTGCAAAACTTAACATTGATTGCTTAAGATATTTTAAATATGCAAATAATATCCTGATAGCCAATTACTTATCAATTCACAGAAGAGCTATATTTTTACAATAAACCTGAATGCAATCTCTGTTAGACATTAAACAAAGCCCTTGTCCCAAGATCTTCAGCGATTTAATGAACATTTATTATGTGCTACCTGCATTCCAGGCACCATGCTTGGCACTGAAAATACCAACATTAATGAGATCTGATCATTGCAGGACTGTGTATTGAATGCAGTAGTAGAGATGCCCAAAGGGCAACGTGGAGGCAGAGTGAAGAGCCACCTAAACCATTCCAGTGAGGCTGGGATGGGTTTGGAGGTTCCTGAACTATAGCTTAAAGAATGAATTAGCCAGAGGGAGGCAGAGGACAGAAAAGAATCTTCCAGGTAGAGAGGGCAGGCTAAAATCACCAGGGATTTTCTAGCATAATGTGCATAGGAAACTATTATAAGTTAAATGCTGGTGGAGTTAGAAATTGGGGCAGGATTTTTAAAAAAAAAAATTAGGTTAGCGAGACAGGCAAGAACCAGATAATGGAGAGCTTGTAAGCCACAGTAAGGAGCTTCAAGTTTATCCTGTGGTTGATGGGGAGCTACTGAAGATTGAAAGTAGAAGGGTGACTCGGACTTGGTCAGATTTGTGTTTTAGAGGGCTCACTTTCACAGCTGTGAGGAGTGGATATGAGGGGAAAGGACTGAAGATGGGGTGGCCACCAAGAAAACTGTTATTCAGGTAACAGAGGAAGCAGGTCTGACTAGGACAGGAGAACTTGATTGTACAAGCATCAGCCTGGCAGATGCCACCAAGCCAACTGAGCCCCTGACAATAGCAAAGAATCCCTGTCTGATAAAGAAGAAAAGTAGCTGCCCTCCTGGAAGACTCTTGATAAGTACTTCATTGATTTATTGGCTTTATATCATTTTGTCCCAAACAAGTACTTAAGGCACAAAGGAAGAAAGAAGAGCAAGAAAAAAAAGATGAAAGATACACACAAGATAAACAAATGAGTGAAGAAATGATATTTTGAAAACTATGATTTACCAATCTATCAAGATGCCAGGAATTCCATTTTTTTTCCATGTCTCTGGAACGCTATTAAAAGCTCCTTTCTAGGAATGAAATGTTGAAAATGAAAATGCCTCTTTGGAATTTCTTCCCAAACACATCAGTTCTAGCCCATATTTAGATTCATTCAATCCACTGCTCCAGTTTAGTAATTGCAATGTAAGCTTCTTACTATACATTTTCTTGTCTGGACTCACCCTGCCATCTTTTCACCTGTTTTGGATAAAAATCCTCGAAATATGTCTTTCTCTGCCCCAGAGACATCATAAATCTGGTGTATTTCTTGTTTCTTAGATGGAAGATTCCAGTAATTCTTTGGACTTTCATAAGATCCAAGAGGCCAGAGATATTTGTAAATATATAAGAAACAATGAAAATAAAAGAAAATGATAAAAGTTGCAATTAATATGCCTAGAGAGAAATAAGCCTTGATAACTTTCCTATTTTTAGAAAACCCACTTTAAAAGAGAGGCAGATGCTAAAATAGGAGAACAACAAGTATCGCATTAACAACCAAAATCCTTCTTCCAGAAGCCATGTTGTACTAACCTCAACCTGTGGTGTGCGGTTCTCAATTCCCCCGAGCTCCTAAACCAAAGAAATTCTGTGTCATGCAAATGAGGCATTCCTGATAGAGTGAAACTCACTATGAGCAGTCAGTCATCACTTTTTAAGCCCTGGCACTGTGCTCTGTGCTACAGGACACAGGAAACATCAGTCTGTGTTCTCGGAGTATGCTGAGATCCTGTTACCTTCTCTCATTATACTGTAAACATGATAGCAAGAAAAGAACTGAAAATAAATATACCACCATGCAGGATGATTACAGAGGCTGAATGTTGTTTAAGTTAAACCTCCTAGTTTATGGATGCCCCAATAAGCCAGAATGTTCTTAATAGATATTTCTTCTTTATAGAAGCATAAAGCCCATAGATCTAATGATTATTTT
This sequence comes from Hylobates moloch, assembly GCF_009828535.3. Taxonomy (NCBI): domain Eukaryota; kingdom Metazoa; phylum Chordata; class Mammalia; order Primates; family Hylobatidae; genus Hylobates; species Hylobates moloch. The sequence continues at coordinate 81,697,368 of NW_026652288.1, read as the reverse complement.
TTGCATTCCTAGTATGTGACAACTCTAGGCTGGGTACTGGGTAATAATAGTGAACAAAGAGACAAGGACTCTGCCATCACAAGCAATGAGAGGGAAGGAGAAAAGGAGAATTCAAAAGATAAGATAATTGCAAATTGTGATGAGAACTATTAAGGAAAAAGGGTGAAGAGAAAAGAAGAGAGGCTGTTAGGATAAGACGTAGGTGATAAGAGCAGACTTCTCATAGACAGTATCATGTAGGATGAATGAGAGGGAACCAACCAAGGCTAGAGTGGAAAGAACTTTCCAGGCAGAGGGAACAGCATGTGTAAAAGCAGATCAGGTTGTCTGCTGCCCAGAGGAGGAGGCAGGGGTCAGGGGAGATCATGCAGAGCCTGGTGACTCCTGGTGCCAACTTCAGTGTCTTTTCCATTTAAAGCCAAACGCTTGCTCAGTCTGGCTACTGGGCAGAGAATAGGTCAAGAGGGGATGCTGCAAAAGTGGGGCCAGTCCAGACATCAACACACATTAAAATTAATATGAGATTGGCCGGGCGCGGTGGCTCACGCCTGTAATCCCAGCACTTTGGGAGGCCGAGACGGGCAGATCACGAGGTCAGGGGATGGAGACCATCCTGGCTAACATGGTGACAACCCCGTCTCTACTAAAAATACAAAAAAAATTAGCCAGGCGTGGTGGTGGGCACCTGTAGTCCCAGCTACTTGGGAGGCTGAGGCAGGAGAATGGCGTGAACCCAGGAGGCGGAGCTTGCAGTGAGCCGAGATCGCGCCACTGCGCTCCAGCCTGGGCAACAGAGCTAGACTCCGTCTCAAAAAAAAAAAAAAAAAAAACAAAATTAATATGAGATGTACTTAAGACCACTGACATGTACACTTAAAATTGGTACAATGGTAAATTTTATATTATTAATATGTATATTTTACCATAACAAAAATAATGAATATGGACAGGAAACAGATATTTCCTAAAGATACATTGCCATGAATGTTGTTCCTTCTCATCTCAGACCAACAGGAGCTCCAGGGAGCAACGAACAGTACAATGTGGGAATGGTGGGGACGCATGGGCTGGAGACCTCTCACGCAGACACTTTCAGCGGCAGTATTTCAAGAGAAGGAACCTTGATGATTAGAGAGGTAAGTTGGTAGAAAAACTGTGTAGAGGAAATGCCATTTCTTAAGTGGTTTTTACATTAAAGCTTTCACAGAGAATTCCTATGGCATGTATTTTAAGCATGGGGAATTCTTGGGGGAGGGAGGACAGACGTGTGCTTCTAAATAGTTGAGTGATTTTAATTGTCTGCTGCGTTCTTTCCTGTATTCTTCTAAGCTTTGGCAGTGTGACTTAGTTACATTAGTCCAAATTCTTCAGTAGGAGCTATGCAAATCAGAATATAGAATTTGGGCCTGAGGATATAAAATTGCAAACTCAGATGTTTCCTACAACAGGAAAACAGAAATGAATGGTCCCTCTGAATAGCATCACTGGCCTTGTTATGTCTCTTCTCCCCATGGTTTTATCTTTGTGGATTTCATATAAAAAATGCTCAATAGTTCCAAGAAATGATGATATCATCTTATCTTGTTAAATTAACATTAAAACAACCATTAAGTTATTTTATTGAAAGAACAAAGAAATATGCAGATCTACTTTAAAAATGTACCTTGGCACTTTGGTTGAATTTTTTTTAAAACTCTAGGAACATCATTTCATTTGGGGGAGTGGCACATGTTCCTTTTCATCTGTCCTTCTGACATGCAGTAATGCCCTACTGTGTCCATGCTAACCAGAAAGACTCTGACAAATTAAAATCAGTCTTTTCTTCTTTTTCACTTCATCATCACCATGCAAGTTTGAGTGCAGATATTTACTTGGAAGGAAAGAAATGGCTGAGAACATTGGGCAAATGTTACCTGACCTCTCCCTGCATGCATCTATAAAATTTTATAAATAATAGCATACAACTTATGAGATGGTTGAGAATACTGAGTTAGTAAATTAAGCATTCAGTAAATGTTAACTATTTTATTTCACTCTCTCCTCAGAAACGAATTCTCCTTTTAGTTGTTATCACCATCCAGTCCTCCCTCTGAAACATAAACATATGTCATCTGTTTTTCCTCTTCAGCCAGGACAGAGTTGGGGAAACTCTAATAGCAGACTTTGCTCTCCAAAAAGGCAAAGGGCATCTCACTTTTGTGAGAAAGAAAGGAACTGTAGTTTTGAGATGAATAAGGCCTTTGAAATAATAATTGGCAGTGGGGCTATAACTGGAAGACTAGTTCACAAAGCAACTTGCTAGAATTTCATTTTATGGCCTTGTTGAATCTTTCAAGTAGCCTTTAAAGAGTCCTTTCACATATGCCTGAAATGAAAAATGGACTTGGCTGCTGAAATTGACATTGTGTAGTGCTGGCATATAAATCTCTTAATGTGGTTAATGGATAATTTCAAGGGAAGTGTAGAAGGCTTCTATCCCTATAACTTACCACTTAGGAAAACATGAGGGAGAATGTTCTGGAGTGAGTTGCTGTTTGACTCTAGATAAAAGGACTCCGATTTCTAATGTGGCTTATGACAGAGTCATACCTCCAAGTAGACATTTGGAGCCACATTTTCAGTTCATTGCCAGCCACATCCAAATGGCTCCATGTTATTTATAGCACTTCAGTATTCTATGACCACAACCTGTCACTTTGAAAATAGCATTTGCGGCTGGGCGCGGTGGCTCATGCCTGTAATCCCAGCACTTTGGGAGGCCGAGGCGGGCGGATCACGAGGTCAGGAGATCGAGACCATCCTGGCTAACATGGTGAAACCCTGTCTCTACTAAAAATACAAAAAATTAGCCGGGCGTGGTGGCGGGTGCCTATAGTCCCAGCTACTCAGGAGGCTGAGGCAGGAGAATGGCACGAACCCAGGAGGCAGAGGTTGCAGTGAGCAGAGATCACGCCACTGCACTCCAGCCTGGGTGACAGAGCGAGACTCTGTCTAAAAAAAAAAAAAAAAGAAAGAAAATAGCATTTGCCAGTGTCTTATAGGAATTTGATCTATTAAGGAACCCAAAATCTTTTTGTCCTCTCAATTTCCAATTCTGCCTTCCTCAAATGTGGGTTTTTTAAATAACAAACTGTATTACTTGGGGTTCTCCAGAGAAAGAGAATATTTACATATGTAGAGAGAGAGAGAGACACTGCTTTATTTTATTATTATTATCAATAATAATAATAATATTAATAATGATATTGGAGACGGAGTCTCGCTCTGTCACCCAGGCTGGAGTTCAGTGGTGCAATCTCGGCTCACTGCAACCTCTGCCTCCCGGGTTAAAGTGATTCCCCTGCCTCAGCCTCCCAAGTAGCTGAGACTACAGGTGCCCGTCCAGCTAAATTTTTGTATTTTAGTAGAGATAGGGTTTCACTGTGTTGCCCAGGCTGGTCTCAAACTCCTGAGCTCAGGCAATCCGCCCGCCTCGACCTCCCAAAATGCTAGGATTACAGGCAGGAGCCACCATGCCCGGCCAAGAGACTGCTTCATTATGAGGATGTAGCTCATATGATATAGAGGCTGCGAAGTCCCATGATCTGCCATATGCAAGCTGGAGACCCAGGGAAGCTGTTGGTGTAAATCCTAGTTGGAAGCTGGGTGAAGATGAGATGAAATGTCCCACTTCAACCAGTGGAGAAGAAAAAGAGGGAGAAAATTCTTTCTTCCTCTGCCTTTTGTTTTGTTCAGGCCCCCAGCAGATTAGATGATGCCCATCCGACTTGGAAAGGGCAATGTACTTTACTGAGTCTACCAACTAAATGCCAATTGCATCCAGAAACACTTACACACCAGAAAAAATGTTTAATCTAGGCACCCCATGGTGTAGTCAAGTTGACACATAAAATTAACCATCATCAAACCTTGAGCTGAAAATTACTAAAAGTACATGTTTAAACAAGATAAATGCAGGTTAAAGTTTATCCCTGACAAAATCAGAACATGAAATCTCATTATAATAAGATTTAGCTTATAGGGTGCTACTAGTACAGTTCTCCAAGATGAACTTTAGAACTCACTCAACTTGTCATCTTGTGGAGTGGACTAGATGGTTCTATAAGAACATACTGTTCTAACACTCATGATCTTGTCAGATGCACAAATTTCCCCTTGTAGTGCACACCCTTATCCCTGTGGTTCTACCTATCCCTATCCTAGAGCCCCACAGGACCACTTTTTCCTCGGTTCTAGAATACACCACAGCAGCTGTGAGCTGCCATTTGTCCATGGAACCTCATCTGCTAGAAGAGGTATTTTGCATTCTCCACTGCTGCCCACACTTTACCAAAAGCAGGTCCCTGTTCTCAATCTTCCTTATCTCCTACAAGCCTCTACTGGGAGTCTATGGACCTTTGTCCACAGCACCTTCCTGGTAATCAGCTGGTATCTTTTCAGCGTTCATCCTCCTCACTGAACCAGAACACTGGCTTGTCATCATGAAGGCTCTTTTGGTTATAAGTAATGAGTAAAAGAACCCACTTAATACAGAGTAAGCAAAAAAAAAAAAAAGAAAAAAATTTTTAAGTGGGGAGAGGGTAGGTATCAGAAATAGAGGAGTAAAGGAAGATTTAGGGTATTTCATGGAAGGAACCCGAGGGTAAAAGTGAGCTGAGCCTCTTTGAAGGACTGGAACAGACAGGAGCTCAGGCAGCTTCTCATGTGCAGGTCTCTGGCTCTCTTGCTGCCTGTCTCTCCTTACCCTAATCCCTGCTTTCTTCCACATTTCTTCTTTTTTGTTCTCTCTCTTCGTAGACGAGCTTTCTCTCCCTCTGCATGTTCCTGCTCTCACCTCTCCACTTCCTCCATTGCAAGATACTCACCACGTCCCAGTTCAACTGCCAGCAGAAACTGACCCATGTCTCTCAGGCTTAATAGTAAATTCCAGTGGGAATCTGGTCCCTCTTGGCTCAGGCATCCACCCCTGATTCAATCAGCTGTGACCAGGAGTAGGCCCCCTAATACAACAGTGCAGCCCAGAGCACCTGGGCTCTGCCATAGACAGCTGGGTTCAAACCACTTAGAACCCGTGTCACTCAGGGCAAGATAATTGATGGAATGTCATATATAAAGTGTTTAGCACAGTACTTGGCATGTGTTGGTACACAGAACATCTTTGTGCCAATCGCCACGGGAATGGTGAGAGATAAAGATGAGATATTATTGAGGTTCTGTTAATGAGGTTCTTAAGGCTGTTGCACATCTGTCTCTGTGTTTCCAGTACAGTACTTGGCACACAGAAAGTGTTTAATAAGAAGGTGCTGGTGGAGTGAACAAAAGGGTGATGACTCAGAAGTGGGCAGATGCAGAACATGCTACTGGATTCCTTTAAGCTTCTCACCATCTGAGCCACTTCCCCTTGTTAGCCTCTCTGAGTCTTTCTTTGATAACCAGTGTGTCTGCATCAGTTTTTGGCTTGAGAAAGAGTGCTGCTGATACAAGAGAGGCCAAAAAATTCTAAAGAGATGACATGTGATTTATGCTAAAGAGAAGTTTGGGGAAAATGTTTAAAAGCTTTTCAGTATTTGAACAGAAGTTAAAGGAGAAACTGCCCAGTACACATAAAATAGCACACAATAAGATGTATTAGGACTGAACTTCCTAAATGTCATTTAGAAAAGGAAATGCTCAACTCTGAGAATAGGCACTAATACATGCTACTGATGGCCACTGTGACAAAATGAATCCAGAAAATGCTCCTCTCCAGGACAGCTCGTAGTCCAGGAGCAGGTTGCCAAGAAACACAAAGGACACTATGCTTTCCAGTTATCTCTCAAGCTTCCTGGAAACATCAATTACATGCACCATTACAGGAGCTTGGGAGTCTGTTTCATCTAAACAAGAAAAAAGAAAAAAAGAAGTGCCTCCTTTCACTTCCAGCCAGAGGCAGGTACAGAGAACTGTAATTGCAAATCCATGACAAGCTCCAGAAGTAAAAAGCCAGGCTGGTGAGATGGTCAAAGAAACAGCATGAAACCTTGCACATGCCAGTAGAATGCTTTACACTTAGTAGGAACTAAAAAATACTGTGTCAATGAATGAATGAAAGAAAAGGCAGAGAGGGAAATCATCACTTAATCAGATCTGCTCTAAGAATCCTCAATGAGCCAGTTGCATAAAAGTTAAAAAGTGCAACACTAGTCAGGTCTACAATGTGGGCACTGGCTTTTGGAAACCAGAGTTGTCTTTTAATCCTGCCTTTCCTCCCTGGGGATTTTTGGCAGAGACTGCTCTCCAGAGCAATGGCTTCCAAACTTGTTACGTCATGTAATCCTATCAGTAAAAACTGTAGAGCACGCCACCTAATACAGTGTATTTATTCACAAGTCATACATTTTTTTCTACTGCACTGACATTATATACATTATAAAATACCTTTGGCCAGGCATGGTGGTTCACACCTGTAATCCCAGCACTTTGGGAGGCCAAGGCAGGTGGATCACAGGGTCAGGAGTTCGACACCAGCCTGACCAACATGGTGAAACCCCATCTCTACCAAAAATACAAAAATTAGCTGGGTGTGGTAGCACATGCCTGTAATCCCAGCTACTCAGGAGGCTGAGGCAGGAGAATTGCTTGAACCTGGGATGCAGAGGTTGCAGTGAGCCAAGATTGCACGCCACTGCACTCCAGCCTGGGCTACAGAGCGAGAGTCCATCTCAAAAAAAAAAAAAAAAAAAAGAAAAAAGAAAAAAAGAAAAACCTTTAAAGGACGTTAAAAAGAGATACTAGAGGTGATGTTTCAAATGCTTTGCTAATTATGATGACTTTATTTTGTAACTGCCTACATCACAAAGCACCACAGTTATTTACTGAGACATAAACATTTATGATAGTTGTAAATCCATATTTTCAAATAGTATTCTAGATCATGTCAATATATTTGGAACTCCTGTCAGATCCGATTAATCATTGTTTTGACCTTGTGAATGACAAAGAGCCCTGTGAGTTAAGTATGGTCTCTGCCCTTTATTGGAGTACTCCACACACACTGCTGCTTTTCAGCAACATTTTAGGTCATTTATCTGTTGTGTGGGTTTGTTTCATTGTAACCTGGTAATATGATCTGTAAATATATGTAAGTGGCAGGTGCATACAGCACAAGTACTACAAAAGAGTTTACAAGTGTGGGCCCTGCTCAGTCCCTCCCTTTTTGTAGCATCTCCCTCTGTACATGGTACCCCCATGCCATATGTGACCACTGTCTGTACCTCACGCAGGAACGTAAGGCTTCAGGCTCAACCCATAAACTAAATATTGGCAAAGCGTAATTTCTTTTTTGTTTTCTTAAGCAAAATAGAAATTTGAATATCACCTTCTCACGCCCTAGTGGGTTGATTTGGAGCCCCGTATGCCTATGCTGTGTGAGGGCTGGTGTCACTCTGTGGCCTTTTTCCCCCCTCTCTAACTCCTCCCATGTGCTGTGCTCCCTCAGACGTCTGGAGAAAAGAAGCGATCTGGCCACAGTGACAGCAATGGCTTTGCTGGCCACATCAACCTCCCTGACCTGGTGCAGCAGAGCCATTCTCCAGCTGGAACCCCGACTGAGGGACTGGGGCGCGTCTCAACCCATTCCCAGGAGATGGACTCTGGGACTGAAGTAGGTGCTGGGCAACAGCTGACGTGACAGTTCTGCTGTCCTTCCTGGGGTTCTAAAACCATGATCTCTTCAAGAATGAGGCTTCGCCAAGCTCCTTGAAACTTGTTTGGTTGGTTTCTACTATAGAGCTACTTATGCAGATACTCAAATAGAGAAATCATGGAAGCAGAGCAGTGAAAAATTCTCAGATATCATCTGAACCAATACCTGTTTCTACGGATGAGTGTACTGAGGTTCACAGAGGTTGAATGACTTGTCCAAGACACACAGCTGGTTTGTGACAGATCTAAGACCAGGACTGGGACCTCCAGTTCTGATGGAAACTTCAGGCTACACAGATTTCAAGGCCAACAGTTGAGGTTTATATTCGCATTAATTTAGTCAAACTAAGTATTACTTAAGTAAAACAAAGTTTAAATGATTTGTTTATGAGAAATAAAATTTAATAAATAGATAAGTTCTTAAAGTGTTCATCTTTCATAAATTCAAAATTGTGTGAGAAGGAAGAAACTAAGCATTACCTTTCCTGTATAGAAACAGTCCCAGCGAAAAGTCTGAATAAACACAATCTGTAGGTAGTGCCCATAAACGCTGATGACTGACACCAGTTGGATGAGTTCACAGTGTGTGGTCTTGTTTCATTAACAGTCTTGTCAATCACACGTAAGCCCCTAAATGTGTTTATAAAGCACATGTACTATTATTTTTGACATTGTCCACACACTAAGTTTTTATGATGCACCTTTTGAATTCTAAAGTTATAGAGTAGATGAGCTTTGCATACCCCAAGGAAAAGAACACAGTGGTATATTGCAAAGCACAGCATCCTATTGTAATTTCATGCTGTGTGGGCATTTTCTGCCTGAACACCTCTCTTGGTACCAAGGAGGACACCATAAGATTGAACGCTGGTTCAAATTCTGCTGCTGCCCCAGCTCTATGTGGAAATGTTAGTGCCTGCCCTACCTCTTTCACAGACATCTTCCAAAGATCAAAAGAGAACGTGTACGTGAAAGTGTTCTATTTGGTAGGGGGAATTCAGCCTTGAGGAGGATGAAATCGTTTTGATTTCATAGGATGGAGAGAAAATCTTGAATTAAATCAGATTAGATCTTTGTGGTTTTCTCCTTATATGTTTAGAGGTCTTGGATGGTGGTTTTATTTTTAAATTAAAACCTAACAGTAAAACTAAAGTGAAACAACCTTTAGCTAAAGATGTTTATCCAAAAAAGATGTGCTTATTATGTTGAATACAGATGTGTTCGTGATGTTAAAGGACAAGAATAGAAGAAATGGACATGACTGACATTGCAGCTTATTCAGCAAAACTCAAATTTAGAATATTGTGACATGAAACCCTGATATTGAGTTTACTGTGCCCTCATCTCCTTCTGACATCATGTTTTCATGGTGCCATTCAAACCCAAGATTCATTTTTTAAAGTAAGCCTTCAAGGTACACTGCCCACAAACCTAATATCCTCATGAAGTCCCTAAATAAGGATGTAAATGTAATTAGTCTTTTAAGGAAACTATCATGGGAAGGAAATATCTTCAATTCCAGCATAAAATCATCCCTGAATTGAAGATTTTAAAGCTTTTAGAGCCAACACCAATTTACTTGCATCGCCAGGCCAGAGTAGAAGGGCTCAAAGCTCTCCTCCCCAAGAAAAGCCCCTTGGTTTGACTCTGTTCAGGATAAAGTACTGCTGTGTAGGCTTCCTTACTTAGTTTATTGCCAATTGTGTCAGCTTTTCATATTGATCAAGTAGTCAATATAGGAGATTGCTTTTACTGAAAGAGAGAGGTAAGCTCTGTCACCACAGTGATCTTACAGATTTTAAGGTGCCACATGTGGTCCAAAAAGTAGTTTTCTCACTACAATTCTTGCAGTCTGATAATTAACGAAGTCCTATGAATGCGCGATGGCTAGTGAGTAATCAATACCAGAAGAAGCTGGAGACAGGCACGCACTGACTAGAGTGCTAGAATGTGAACACCTGAATACCTTGAAGAATCTGTGATCATTTTACAGCCCAAGCACAGTATTGTTAGCATTGTTATTCCTGCAGTATTTATCTGCTCTTCTTAATCTTCTTGCTTATTGATTAGTATGGCATGGGGAGCAGCACCAAAGCCTCCTTCACCCCCTTTGTGGACCCCAGAGTATACCAGACGTCTCCCACTGATGAAGATGAAGAGGATGAGGAATCATCAGCCGCAGGTAAGCAAGAAGGGGCCAGTGTTTAAAAAACAGCTTCGTCTTCCTTTCTAGTATTACCTGATAAGGAAATTAATCCTCAGTTCAGTAGTTAAGCTGATTACTGCTTAGATCCTATCTTAAAAGGAAGAGTTTTTAAAATTATTATTTCTGTAGGACTCATAAAACAAATGTATTACTTTCCATTTTTTTTTTTTTCCATCTCTTCTATTTCGTTTCTGGTAGACCCACGGGTACATAGGGACCCTAGGAAAAGCTATTCCTCAGTGATCTCTGAACATAACTGTTTCCCCAAAACAATTTCTGGGTACAATGTTTTACACACATTAGGCACTTAATAAGTGCATGGTACATTGTGTTGAGTTCCAGGTGTGTGCTACCCACCACAAAGATCGGGCTGATTTAAAGGAGAGTCTTGCTTTCTAATCTTCTTCAAGTAATTAATCATCAAAGTCAGCTTAGGACAGTTTTTCAGTTGATAAACTGGAATTTTAAAAAGTAGATCTTTTTTGCCTATATTACAAGAGTGGGGATGGTGTATTTAATTTGGGACTTTCTAGACTCTGCAAGTAGTGTCTATAAGCCTGTTTTGCTAATGAATAAAAGATTGCTTTGATGAAGGACTTAAGACTTTATTCTACTAAAACAAAAAAAAAGTGTAAAATAAGGAGAGTTTCAGAGTTTCCTTGCCTTTACTGTAATTCAAACCAAACAAGGAGGAATCACAGTGTTTTGAAGCCCCATCTCCATAGGTTATCTTTTAAGATGTCACTGACTTCTCTGATTCTTTTTCTCAAAGCTCTGTTTACTAGCGAACTTCTTAGGCAAGAACAGGCCAAACTCAATGAAGCAAGAAAGATTTCGGTGGTAAATGTAAACCCAACCAATATTCGGCCTCATAGCGACACACCAGAAATCAGAAAATACAAGAAACGATTCAACTCAGAAATACTTTGTGCAGCTCTGTGGGGTACGTTGGTGTTTTTTGTTTGTTTGTTTTTTTAATAACCACTCATTAATGAACTGACCCTCAAACATTAAAAGCCTGTGGATCTTGTCATCAGAAGAACACTGGTTGAATCCTGGGTATTAGAGACCTAACTGGGACTATCTTGACCTCAGGAGAGACCAAAAGGAGTTTTATATGTAGAAATAGCTGATACCCTACTAGCCAGGATGACGAGATTAGATTCAGAGCAACCTTGTCACACAATAGTGATAGGCTAAAGCCAACAAGAGAACTAGCTACCACTTAATACATTGAGTGGGCAAGGCAAAGCCTATCATCTGATCAATCAGAGGCGATTTGTGTCTGGCACTTTGTGATATACCCCCATGTTCATTCTCCATGATCCATACCACATCCTGCAAGGGGAATATGAGCATAAATAATGGCATAAACCTTTATTTCAAGCTGAAAAATCAGCCCAGAGTATTTTGTGAATTACTAAAGGTCATAACCCTAGCAATAACAAGATAAAACTTGAAAAGAACAAATAATTTAATGAACTTTCCCTTTTAGTTTAAAACATCAATCTGTATTTCTGGTGAAAAAGATCTGCAGGTTTTAGCTGACCTCAAACTCAGGAGAGGCATGATGAGATTCTATCAAAGTCTTGGTCTGTGTTACTATAAACATCTCATACAGATTAAGGAAGGACATGTCCCCTGTGTACCCACTGAAAATACTAGGCTTGGATTGGGGAACCATAATTTTAAAAGGCTGAGAGCATTTGAGATGTTAGCGGGGAAGAGTGTGAAGCCTAGGAACCATTTCATGATAGAGGCTCTGTTCTCTGGAGAAGAGACAGAAGAGAACAAGATAGCCACATTTAATACTGAAAGGATTAATATATGGGCAAAAAAGCAGACATTTGTGTTGATCAGAAGATAGAAGTACAAGATGTAAGAGAAGTTAGAGAGTTACATGTTCATGAATAAAGTACACTGCTCAATGAGCCTCTCAATGTGTGTGTGTGTTGAGGGGTGGATGATAAATTTCCCTAGCAATAAATTTTTAGGATTACAACTACGCAGACAAAGCCACTTACATGCTTGTGCTTCTGTAATAGGGATTACTGCATAGGTGTTGGGCTGCACTAGATTTAGAGACCTGAGAAGTCCCTTAAAGTGAGTATGTCTGTGACTCTCCAGCTATTAACCCTTCTCTTGAATGGGTTTGTCATTTCCCTAAAAAAGAGCAAAAACTTGAGGGTATGGGGCATAAGATAGTTACGTTTTGGTTCAAGAAGGAGAAAGGGCCTTTCTTCCAATGGAGTGTGGAAATGGAAGTTCCACTGTATATTGAAGGTGGGTAGGCTAGAGATCACTCCATAGGGGTGGAGGTGAACCTTGAGGAAGAAGAGAAGTAGATTTATAGGGAGAGCCAAGAAAGAAGTGGTTTTTCCAGGAAGGGAATAAAGGCAAATTATGCTAGCTTCACATCTGTGCCTAAGGCTCCTATTGACAAGGACTCTCTGCATTAGGTAGTAAATAACTAGATATATGAATGCTGCTAACTTTATAAAAGAAAACTGTAATTTCATTACCAGAAGTACAATGATTTAATTATTATGTCAGAACTTCTACACTCATTAGTTTATATTTACCTATTTGCCCATTAGTGTATATTTACAAGTCACAGTTTCTTAAATTTTATAGGGACTCTCGATGCAGAAGATTAAAGTTCGTGAAAAGTCAGTCTTAGGGTGCTTCTTAAATTTACAGGTGTAAACCTTCTGGTGGGGACTGAAAATGGCCTGATGCTTTTGGACCGAAGTGGGCAAGGCAAAGTCTATAATCTGATCAACCGAAGGCGATTTCAGCAGATGGATGTGCTAGAGGGACTGAATGTCCTTGTGACAATTTCAGGTATGTTACTAAGATGATGAGTCCCCCAGGTCCATACAGCGGGAAAGGGATCCACCTCATTTCTGCAGAAACAGTTAGTTCTGCCCTTCCCAGCTAACAAACAACACAATAAAGTATAGCAGTATAGCCAGAGTAAGGTTGCCCACATTTTGTAACACTGGGAATTCTGACCTCCAAAAAGAAGTCTCTCACCTCTGCATTAAATCTGAATTAGGCAGAGACACACCACAAGGCTACATATTTATAGCTCTTTACCTCTGTCAAGACTCAGCAAGGATCTTCAGATGTTTTTAAGGTTTCTGCACTCCAGTTATTACCACATACAGACAGAATATCAAAATGCAGGCTTCCAAGAGGAACATTTAGTAAGCAGAAATTTCTCTGGTCTCTTCCCTCAAAAATTCTCTTGCTTATAGCCCACTGATGTTTTGGCAGGTGCAGCTGACACACTGAGTGATCAAGTCTACAAAAAGATTTGAGTGTGGGAATCATTACTGCTATGCTCTGTAGCTTTCTGATTCCCAAAAAGAGCCTTAAATAGGAAAAAAAAAAAAAAAGATGGAGCCTAAAGTGAAGGCCTTGTAACAAGTTAAAAATGCAACCTAAAAGAGGGTAGTTTTCTTGAAAGTTTTCTTTTTGGTATTTGAAGGAGTTTAACGAGTAACACCCGTCACTTCCCCTCCCATTCCGTCTAGTATGGAACCAACTTGCTACTGCACTTTATAAATCACCTGGGGAGATGTGAAAATCCAGGCTGCACCCCTAGACCAGAGTCAGAATCTCTGGGGGTGGGGTTTAGGCATCAGGAGCTTTCATAGTTTCTGATGTGTTTCCATTGTACAGCCAAGTTTGAGAACATGGATTTATGCTCAACCATTGTTTCACGAAGAGACAACACAGGGATGCTGGTTTGAACTTTCCTCAAGTTCAGCTGTACTTCCATTTTGACAAAATGCTTTTGCTTGTCACTAAACTTCCTCTTTCTTTTACCTTTCCACTGATTGCTCAGTTTCATCTCTTTTTATTCTCCCCAAATAAGGTTAACCAGGTAAATTCCTTTTGTATTACCATTTGAGTTTAATCCCGTGTAGTCTTTTGTTCTGGTTAATTGCTTTCCTGATTGCCATACTACCAAATCAAAATGAAAACTGCGTATCTGCCAGTCAGCTACCAAAAGTGGAAATGCAACCAGAAAATTCACATTCAGACTTCATTATGTTGTTAGTGGCACATCTTCATTCTTAACAGCGTAAGCATTTCCTTTTCTCATGAGGCACAGATAAGGAAAGGAGAAAATGAAAATAGGAGCAAAAGATTCTTGAACTAACCTTGGATTCATATTGGCACAGAAAGGAGGAAACACTGGCTCTCGTGTCCATCCTAGCTACTGTGATCAATGTGGATTCTAGGCCTTTGGTTACAAAATTGAATACTGACCACACCATGATTCCCTTAGTTTAGGTGATGAATGCGCTCTCCTGTCAAATGCATGTGCAATGCTTTACTAAGTTCTCTTCTGCTGGTATGTATTCATCTATAAAATATAAAACATTTTTTTGGGAGAGGCCGAGGCAGGCAGATCATTTGAGGTCAGGAATTCCAGACCAGCCTGGCCAACATGGTGAAACCCCATCTCTACTAAAAACAAAAATTAGCTGAACGTGCTGGGGATGGCACCTGTAATCCTAGCTACTTGGGAGGCTGAGGCAGGAGAATCGCTTGAACCCAGGAAGCAGAGGTTGCAGTGAGCCGAGATCATGCCACTGGACTCCGGCCTTGGCGACAAAAGCGAAACTTGTCTCAAAAAAATAAATAAATAAAACATTTTTAAAGCCTAAGATAAAGAAAAGTAAGTATCCAAAAAACAAAACCCATAGAGCTAAATTTATCATTAGTTAGGAAGAGTCATCCCAATGGACATTTTATCTGGTGCAAATAATCTAATGGAAAATATCAAGTTTTGCTACTTGTATACTCTTCAATATTGTCTAGATATTTTATAATCCTATGAATTCTTTATTCCAAGATCACTTTACCAACGGGAACTTTAAGTTTTCAAGTTTGCATCCTTTTTTTCCTTTTCTGTTTTTGTTCAGTATTCCTTTCAGTGACTTCAACACCATAAACCACCCAGTATAATTTTCTGAACCCATATTATCCTCTTGTTTGTTATTAGGTTATACGGTGAAGGAAAGGCAGGTGCCAAAATGCCCAGTTGCCGACACTTCTTCATGTGATTGATCTAGAATGTTCTGGAACTCTGATCACTCTGTTGAAGAGTTAGCTCTTACTAAGTTCAGCAGACACTGCTTTGCATTGGGAAGAGAGAATAAGAGCAGCATGCTCAAATAAGAAACCACCTGAAGATAAAAGACATTGTAATTTTGTGATGTGTCTAAAACACTTAGAACTCTTTTAACCATAAGTTTTAGCAGAAACACCCTTTTAATGACAAAGTGCTGGGGACACTGGTTATTATGCCTTTGTACACACACACACATAAATAAAATAAAAATAAACAGAGGTGGGGAAGGAAAGAGAGCTGTCACAGCGATTTGAAATTAAACCTCTATTATTTCAACAGGAAAGAAGAATAAGCTACGAGTTTACTATCTTTCATGGTTAAGAAACAGAATACTACATAATGACCCAGAAGTAGAAAAGAAACAAGGCTGGATCACTGTTGGGGACTTGGAAGGCTGTATACATTATAAAGTTGGTAAGTCTCAAGACATGGAATTATAAGTTTGGTCTGTTTACTCAATCAGACTTATTTAGTTAGGTTTCACCTAGTTTTTTCTATCAGATTGATGACGCATGTGTGACCAGCTTCAGATGTTGCTGGAACCTTCAGCATTATTTATATTTTTTAAAAGCCAGATTGATGAAACTGAAAGAGTGCATTCAGAATAAAGTCCTAGGCTCCAGTTTGAACATTCATATCTGCTTTCTTCCAAAGACTCATTAAAATGACAAGAAAAGAATAAAAATGCCATAAGCCTATGAGGACAGTGAGACCAAGAGACGAGAAGAGATGTCAGTAAAATCGAAAGAGTAGCTGAGTGACTGGAAAAAGACCTAGAATACCAGGAAATTCTGAATTCTGAATCTGCAGTGAGGAAAATGATCAAAATCAATCCAACAGAACCCGGAAAGGCCGAGGAACTAAGGCCCCAGGGGAATCTGAGGTGGAAGTGGAGGTGTAAGGTGGGACTGAAAATAGAATTGTTAGAAAATTCATGAGCAGCAAGTCTTCTAGAACCCATTCTCCACCTCTGAGTAGTTAGGCCACTACCTTCCTGTGCTGCAACAGAAGATGAAAGGTTTGCACAGCCAATCTCATGCTGGGAATACTTGTGAAAACACACACATACACATCCCTCTAACCCCTATTTAGCTCCCAAATAGCCATGCCTATACTCCCTAGGAAGAGAATGAAAGAAGTGTTTTTGGAAAAACTAAATGGCCAGAAAGAAAAGATGTACAGATACTAACATTTGAAGTGCCATGAAAAAAGCTTGCTGCCTAACTACCCTAAAGATAAGCCCGTCTATACCAAGGAGTGGAGAAATTCAAAAATATGAAGGAAACCTAAACAAATAGAAAGAAAGGACATTAGAAGAAACAGGGATAATGAGGAGTGGAAGAAAATGTAAAAAGAAAGAAAGGAAGGAAGCAAGAAACTATAATAGCTTTACAGAGATTAGAAAACTTTTCTATAAAACAAGAAAAGGGCTGTTAAAAAAAAAAAAAAAGAGGTAGAACAAAGTAGCGGAAAGTCATTTAGAGACCAAGAAAAAATTTTGCAAACTAAAATGTATTGGCAGAAATAAAAAATGTAATAAAAGTGTTAGAAGATAAGGAATTCTCCTAAAGAGTAGAACAAAAAGCAAAGCAGAGAAAATACAAGAAAATAAAAAGATCAGTCCAAGTGGTTCAAAATCTAAGTAATATGAGTTTTAGAAAATATGAAATGAAAGGAAAGTATTGAAGAAAGAATATCAGAAAGGTATCTGGAACTAAAAGCCTTGAAATCCCATATTAAAGGATTCACTGAGTGTCCAGGATACTGAATGAAAGAAAGACTCACAAAAAGACATATCAACAAGATATATATCAATACCTGGGAAATGAGAAGGTCCTCAAAACTGGCAAAGCTGTCACAATATAAGTAAATAAATAACAAACAGTGTACATACAATAGACCCAGAATAAGAGTGGCCTGGGACGTCTCAGCAGCAATATAGAAGCTTAAAAGACAATACAGCAAGGCCTTCTAAATTCCCAACAAAATTATTTCCAACTACTATTTTATAGCCCTCCTGTGTTAAGGGTTAAGGAGATATATATATGTGTGAGTGTGTGTGTGTATACACATATACATACATACATATAGCTATATATATATGTATGTACATACATATATATACATGTATACATATGTGTATATATGTATATGTATGTGTGTATATACATATATAGAGAGAGTGATTATAAGGAATTATTTCACATGACTATACTACAGAGGCTGAAAAGTCTCAAGATTTTCAGTCAACAAGCTGATTTAGACCCAAGAGAGCCAAGGTTTTAAGTCCAGTTCAAATCTGAAGGCCTGAGAACCAGGAGAGCTGATGGTGTTGTTCCACTATGAGCACTGGTAGGCTCAAGACCCAAGAAATGCTGATGCTTCAGTCCAAGTCTGAAGGCCAGAAAAGACTGATGTCCTAGCTCAACCAAGCAGGAAGACTCAGTCTTTTTGTTCTAGTCTGGTCTCCAAATGATTGCATAAGGCCTACCCACACTGGGGAGGGCAGTCTACTTTATCACACACGATTAACTCCTGTCTCAAAAATTTACCTTTCATGCACCATTTCTCAGGAAGCAACTGGAGGATGTGTTCCACCAAAATAAATAACTAAACCTAGTAGTCCAGGAAGATGAAGAAAATACCCAGAATGATGGTGAAGGGAACCTGGAGTGACAAGTCTGCCACAGGCCTAGAAAGAAAGAAGTCCTGGCAGAGTGGGACAAGGCAGGGTTCCAGGAAATATGCCTCCAAGAAAAATAAAATGGTATAAATAGATGACCTGCTGCGTTTGACCATGTTGAAGGGCACTTATTAGCAGAAAGTTTACATGTGCTTAGAGATAGATACATAGAAAACAAGTAAAAGGCCGGGCGCGGTGGCTCACGGATGAAGAACGAAAACGTTGCCATGGTGTACTACAACCTTCATCAGTCATGAACAATAATTTTAACACTCAATATTGATTTAACCAAAAATTTGAAATATAGCTATATTTGGAGTTTACAGAAGTAAATCGTGTGTGCATATGTATAAGAAAGAAAGAGAAGAAGCTAGAGAGAGAATGAAATGATGTAAGAAATTAAATCCTTTCCATACTACAAAGTCAGTGAATAATGTCTGTGACTGAAAAAAAAAAAAATCAAGAAATAACATTATCATCATGTTATTTAGAAATCTGGAAACAAATTGCTGAAAGAAGTAGTTGAAAGAGTTGCAAGTGGTTGTTTTTAGGGAGCAGGAATCAGCAGGCAGGCAGGGACTTGGTTTTCATAAGCCCTGTAGAGTTATTTGGCTTTTTAAAATAGGTACCTGTAAGACTTGTTCAATCCATAGCTGATAAAAATAAGAAAATGTGTGGAGGCTTTTAAAATGTGTACTAGGTAAAATACATTAATTATTTAACATAAAGAATGACAATAAAGGAGTGGCGGAGGCACGTTAGACACCTTCAGTTCAAAGGAGTCCATGATGTGGTCTCAGAAAAGTATGAGACACATTTGAAATTTTAACCAGTCAAGTGGGTCCAATCATGTGTGATGACATAATGTCGGCTGAAATCTAATCAAGTGTATTAAATACAGAATGTGGAAACAGAAGGGGCATGCTATAAAGAAGAGCTCAGAAAGCAAGAACTTCAGTGTATCATATTCTGCCAACTAGAAAGGGGACTCTATTTTGAAGCAGAGTCTCCACCTGCCTTTTCTCTAATTTCATTCCAGGTGACCTTCCCAGATAACCTTGACACAATACTAGGAAGTGTTGGGGCTGGCTAGTGAACCTGAAGGTTTGGTGCCTGAGAAGGACATGTTCCTCACTTCATAACATGTCATTCACAGTTTTACAAAGGAAAAAAAAAAGCCCCTGACCTTACAACACAGATAATGTATGTATTGATAAGTGTAAAAAGCAGCCTTTGGGCCAGGTGCT
Organism: Hylobates moloch; assembly: GCF_009828535.3. Lineage (NCBI taxonomy): Eukaryota > Metazoa > Chordata > Mammalia > Primates > Hylobatidae > Hylobates > Hylobates moloch. The sequence continues at coordinate 81,678,400 of NW_026652288.1, read as the reverse complement.
GTGGCTCACGCCTGTAATCCCAGCACTTTGGGAGGCCAAAGCAGGTGGATCGTGAGGTCAGTTATTTGAGACAAGCCTGGCCAACATAGTGAAACTCTGTCTCTACTAAAAATACAAAAAATTAGCCAGGCATGGTGATGGGCACCTGTAATCCCAGCTACTGGGGAGGCTGAGGCAGAAGAATCACTTGAACCTGGGAGGTGGAGGTTGCAGTGAGCTGAGATGGCGCCACTGCACTCCAGCCTGGGCAACAATGCGAGACTCCATCTCAAAGAAAAAAAAAAAAAAGCAGCTTTTGGAAAAAAATAAACATTTAATATCTGTAAACGTATGTGGCCAGTGCCACATCTACATCTTGCCAGCACTTAGCACAGAGCCAGGCCCAGGGAAATCAGTTAAGTATTTGTTTTTAAAAAAGGAATGGATGTTCAAAGGACATAGTTTTATTCACAAACCAGACCACATGCGGGAATGTTTTTCTATAGCAGGCTGGGCGGCAGTGCAAGCTATTTGCTCCACTGTACATTTTTGTTTAGGAATCAGAATTATTTGGTACTTTCTAATAGGATGCTCTGGAATTCTAATTTTTTCTTGTCCTCAATCTGATAATTTGACAAAGTATAAAACATACATCCCATCATTCTCACACCAAGTAGAATTCACATTCATATGCATATTTGGTTTTCTTTTGAAAATAGTGAGCTGCTTTCTTTGAGAACAGGTCATGTTTTCAGGGGAAAGCAATAGAAACAATTTCAAAGCTGTTTCCTTCTGAGTATTTTGCCTTTATTACTTGGCATTTGTTAGTCCAAAGATTTCTAGTGATCAAATTTTGTGTCCATAAACTAATACTGTATGATTACACAGCAATAAAATTCATTGCAGGAAATAATGTAAAATTTCTGAATATTATCTCTTGCATACACCTGACAAGTGTTTTTCAAAAATATCAGGCTACAGGAATCCTATTTGACCTGCACATCTACTGTTGGCCCTTCTAACATTTCTGACGTCTTCCTTCTAATCATTGCCGTCCCTTCATTGTCCTAACATCAGTAGGCTGATCTATATCCACACATCTAAAGTAAAATTTAACCAGGGAGCAATATCTGGTAATTCTCTACCAGAAAACTTGAGACCAGCTTAATTTTCAGAAACACTGTTTGCCTTAGTTATCCAAAGAACCACTTGCAGTTTCCACTTAGCTTCCCCTATGAAATTCCAGCCACAACAGCACTGACATCTTCTTATAGCACATGAGTATTCTAGTATGTTCAAATTCTTGTGAAATCTTAAAAATATAAAATGAGAATAAAAAAAGCAAATTGTATATCCAAGAGTCATTTAAAATATTTCTTGATTTATCTGAGCCTATAAGTGCTTAAATTTTTATTTTCAAGATGATTTTAAATTTCTTTAAAAATATGAACCTATTTATTTCTTCTTTCACCCTGAAAATCAGCAAAATCTGAAGGGATTTTTTCTTTTCTTTTTAAAATTTATTTTAGATCCAGGGGGTATATATGCAGGTTGGTTTCATGGGTATATTGCATAATGGTGAGGCTTGGGCTTCCAGTGAACTCATGACCCAAATTGCGAACATTATACACAACAGGTAAATTTTCAGCCCTTAACCTGCCACTCCCCTTTTAGAGTCCTCAGTGTCTATTATTTCCAGCTTTGTGTCCACATGCACCCCATTGTTAGCTTCCACTTGTAAGTGAGAACATGTGTTGACTTTCTGTTTCTGGGTTATTTTACCCTAGGAGATTGGCCTACAGCTCCATCCATGTTGCTGCCAAGGGCACGATTTCATTCTTTTTATGGCTGCATAGTATTCCATGTTGTATATATGCCACAGTTTCTTTATCTAATCAACCATTGATGGACAACTTAAATTGATACCATGACTTTGCTGTTGTGAACAGTGCTGCAATAAACATACAAATGCAGGTGCCCTTTTGATTTAAAAAAAAAAAAAAAAAGTTATTTTCCTTTGGGATTTACCCAGAAGTGGGACCACTAGGTAGAATGATAGTTCTATTTTTAGTTCTTTGAGAAATCTCCCTATTGTTTTCCAAAGAGATTGAACTAACTTATATTCCCACCAACAGTGTATAAGCATTCCCTTTTCTCTGCAGCCTCACCACCATCTGTTATTTTTTTTGACTTTTAGTAATAGCCATTCTGACTGGTGTGAGATGGTATCTCATTGTGGTTTTGATTTGCATTTCTCTGATGTTTAGTGATATTGAGCATTTTTTCATTTGTTGGTTGGCTGCTTATATGTCCTTTTCGAGAAATGTGTGTTCATGTCCTTTGCCCACTTTTTAATAGGATTGATTTTTTCTTGTTGAATTGTTTGCATTCCTTATAGAAATTTGTTGGATGCATAGTTTGCAAATATTTTCTCCCATCATGCAGGTTGTCTCCTTACTCTGTTGATTGTTTATTTTGCCACGCAGAAGCTCATTAGCTTAATTAAGTCCCATTTGTCTGTTTTCGTTTTTATTGCATTTGCTTTTGAGGTGTTAGTCATAAACATGTTGCCTAGGCCAATATCCAGAAGAGTTTTTCCTAGGTTTGCTTATTATAGTTTTGGGTACATTTAAATCTTTAATCCATCGTGAGTTAATTTTTGTATATGGTAAGAGATAAGGGTCCAGTTTCATTCTTCTGCATATGGCTAGTCAATTTTCCCAGGCTGTCCTTTCCTCATTGTTTGTTTGTTGACTTTGTCGAAGATTGGTTGGTTGTAGGTATGTGGCTTTATTTCTGGGTTCTCTACTCTGTTCCATTGATCTATATGTCTATTTTTGTATTAGTACCATGCTTCTTTGGTTATTACAGTCTTACAGTATAGTTTGATGTCAGGTAATGTGATGCCTCCAACTTTGTTCTTTTAGCTTAGGATTGCTTTGGCTATTTGGGCTCTTTTTTGTTCCATATGAATTTTAGAATTGTCTTTTCTAATTCTATAAAAAACAACGTTGGCAATTTGTAGACTGCTTTTGGCAGTATAGTCACTTTAACAGTATTGATTCTTCCTATCCATGAGCATGGGATGTTTTTCCATTCATTTGTGTCATCTATGGTTCCTTCATCAGTGCTTTGTAGTTCTCCTTGTAGGGGTCTTTCACCTTCTTGGTTAAATGTATTATCCTAGGGGTGTGTGTGTGTGTGTTATTATAAATGGGATTGAGCTCTTGATTTGATTCTCAGCTTGAGCATTATTGATGTAACTGATTTTTATGCATTAATTTTGTGTCCTGAAACTTTACTGAAGTTATCAGCGCTAAGAGTCTTTTGAAGGAATCTTTAGGGTTTTCTAGGCATAAGATCCTGTCATCAGCAGGGATAATTTCACTTCCTCTTTTCCATTTTGGATGCTTTTTATTTTTTTCTCTTGCCTGACTGTTCTGGCTAGGACTTCCAATACTATAGGAGTGGTAAGGGTGGAAATTCTTGTCTTGTTCCAGTTCTTAGGGGGATTGCTCTTAGCTTTCTCTCATTCAATATGATGTTTCCTCTGGGTTTGTCACATATGGCTCTTATTATTTTGAGGTATGTTCCTTCAATGCCAAGAGCGGTAGATCTTTTCCTAGGTTTCAGGTGAAGAGATCAGCAAAAATAGCCTAATAAACACTTTATGTCATGAAGAGTTATAAAGCAAATAACTGGAAACTTAATGTCATTTAAGTATATTAAAATTTTTCCTACCTAGTTTCTTTAGGACTCAGAATATTCTGTTTGTTGAGATATTTTACCAAGAAACTGACTGCCATGTGTACCAACTGTGGATTACGAATTCTGTAAGAATTAGAATCCATACTTAATAGCAAAAGATTCAGAAGGCACTTAAAGTATTGTTCAATCTCTCAAGGTCATCACTGTAAACATTGCTTATTATTCTATCAGAGTCACACACACAGGTAAGAGTAATGAAGAGAATGCCAGACAACAGTCTGTTCTTCCATTCATCCATTCAATAAGCATTTATTGAGTACTACTTTGTGTAGGCAAAAGCATTGTGGGGACTCAATCATTTAACTAAGCTTCCATCCATAGAATTTACAATGCTTAATATTCCATTTTTTAAAGAGTAAAAGGATTTGTCAGTATTCGGAGCCCTTTAAGTCACTAACAGAACCCAAGACTCCTAACACCCCCTTTCGTTAGAAGCATAAACAAGCAATTATTTCACTTGGTAACTGGAATTCAAATATAAATAATAAGCAAACGGCAGTCTTTATATCTGCCCATTTGCTAATTTTTCTACCATCTTGCCATATCTGCTCTCAGCTACTTACATGTGGGTGAACGTAAAAGCCAGGCAAGCTAACACGAAGGAAATTATGCACATTCTTATTACAATGAATATCAACATCTAGACCTAGTGTTAAAGACAGTCCTAAGCAGTTATATCTCTGGATGATGAAAAGAGTCTTCAATATAAAGCAAAAGCCGTAAGTGTTCTGCCAACCAAAGTTCGCTAAAGGAAGCTAAATCAGTATCTATGAAAAAAATCCCACACCAGGAACATCACCTTCATGAAGCTGACACCCAACATCAGTATTTAAATTTACATATTGTTGCTTATACATTCATTAATATTAATACAAAGAACTTGAATAAATGATGTACTTTTTCACTCATAATTTTTCTATTACAGTTAAATATGAAAGGATCAAATTTTTGGTGATTGCATTAAAGAATGCTGTGGAAATATATGCTTGGGCTCCTAAACCATATCATAAATTCATGGCATTTAAGGTAAGCAGGGATGTGATTATCTAAAATGTGCTTTTTAAAAATTTTCAGTTTCCTACCCATTAATAAAATAGTCCATATAGACCAATACCAATTTTCATATAGATAATAAACCTGTTTTAAAAGTGTAGGTACTCTAGGGTTTCTTGTTTCAGAAGTAAAGACTAAGTATTTGTAAATGCTATAAAATTAGATTAAAATTTGGGTATACCCTCCTCCTTGAGATCTATGAATCATCATCCCCAAGAGGCATTTAGAATGGTTAGTAGGCATGGCATTGATTGTGATCTTATGCAATGACATTTGTTATAAAGCCACCTAAACCAGGGTATTCCCTGATATTTTGTTTGAAAAAGGCAGACAAATGGCAGCACTGAATCTCAGAGTTAAACTGAGTCTCTAAGTCTTTTAATCCTCATAAATCTTTCTGGATGAAGTCCCTAAAACTCAGGTGATGCTTATATGTCCCCAGTGCTAACTTACAGAAATGACCTAGTTTCTCTGCATTCTTCTATTTTGATTGCCTTTTCATTTTTTACCTTGTCTAAGTCTGTACCCACCATGGTTGGATTGGTCACTCGTGAGATTTGCCAGGAGTGGGATGGGGATATGCTAGTCTTGTTGACCCCGAATACCAGGAGGACCAGTACTTACAGGCACCCAGATGTGTTCAGAGCCGCATAACCTATCCATAGCCCAAGTGAACTTATCTTCTGTTTTTTCTCATGCTCTCTCTCTGATCTCTCTCTCTGTCTCTCTCTCTCTCCCAGCTTATGTCTGTCTGCTTCTTTATGTCTCATTGGCTCTCACTTTTTCTCCCCACCTTTATGACTGTTATCTCCCTTTGGCTCCTTATTAATTCTTTTCTACCACATTTGCCATGGAGGGCAAAACTGCCCTTGGAACACTATGTAGGCCCACTTCAGAGCTGAATCACTTCTATCTTGTTCCCTTAGTGCAGATGGCTTGTGATGTGCTCAGGAAAATAGATTCATTAATGGAAATGGGCTCCCCTCCATAACCTCACTTTTATGGGAAAAAAATTAGAATGCATTAGGTTACTAATAACAATTAAGGGATAACTCCTAAAAGCCAAAGTGGTACTCCTGTTCTGCCAAAATCTGTCTCCACAAAAGCTTTTCAATCAACATCCCATTCCCATTCTTGCTCTGAAGTTACTGCCATCATTTTATGACCCAGAGACACATGAGAGAGTGCAAAATGTTCTTTCGGACAGACCAGACCCAGCCCAGAAAGAGGGAAGGGCAAAGGCAAAGACTTGAACAGGAAAGAGTGGAACTGGCAAGAGGCCAAGCCTTCCCATAGGACAAGGACAGGAGGCTAGAGCTTCCCATGCTGTCAGATGGTGTTAGCAAAAGATGAGAAGAGAAGGGTCTGAGAGGTAGCAGTGGCATTATAATTAAGGCAATTGTTTCACAAATGCTCTCCCAGAGACAGCCTTGGCTGCCCCTCCCAGGCTGTCTCTGAAAGGGTAGTTGCTGTGGATGGGCCTGGTTGCCACATGGGAAAGAGAGGGGCCAGAGAGGTGACTGGGCCTTCTTCAGAGGACAAAGGCCAGAAATAAACAGGAAAAAACAGCAGTACCCAGGCACCAGGTTTTTAATATACATTACCACTATCAAAATTTACACCTGTGCACCAACTTAAACTTCACTGCCCCGAAGGACAAAGGGTAGAAAAAGGGGCACAAATGGATGCTAGACCCTTCCTCCTAGGGCCAGATTATCAACAGACCTAAAACTGAAAGAGAAATTTTCTAGTTTTTCACTTTAATAAAGTTAGAAGTTAACTTCCTCTAGACAGTGGCTAAAGAAAAAAAATTATTAAGATACCTCTTTGAGTGATGCAGATACTAATGGGGTGATTTTTAAAGTCTTTTGCAGATCTCCAGCACAAGCCTCTGCTAGTTGATCTCACGGTAGAAGAAGGTCAAAGATTAAAGGTTATTTTTGGTTCACACACTGGTTTCCACGTAATTGATGTTGATTCAGGAAACTCTTATGATATCTACATACCATCTCATGTAAGTACTTAAAAGTAGATTTTCAAGGGCTCTCTGTACAACAGCCTGCATGTAGAAAGAGATTTGTTTTGCATAGTTTTAGTAGAAGTCATGCAAACTTTACTAACCAGCAAATGGACTTTCGTTCTTCATTAAGTATACTGCTTTTAATAACTAAAATATATAAATTTAACTAATTTTTATGACTTCCTAAAACTGGAATAGAAATCATTTGGCATTTACATGTTGTCTCTTTGGACTTTAGATTAAAATGAATATATTTTTCTTTCAAGGGCATGAATTATATTCAGTAGACAAGTTTCCACATTCAGTTTTTGAAGGGAAATTCGTTCATTTTATGTTAGAGAAAGCCAGGTACTAATTTATTGGAGAAAATTCTATTTTTAGTTCCTCTCTTCAGCTTGAGGGCAGTGTGGTACAGTGGAGTCAGACACAGTGGCTCTAGCATGTATTAGCTTTGCAGTAATGGACACAGTAGGCAGCTTCTCCAATCCTCAGCTTTCGCATCTGTAAAATATGGATAAAAAGACTTATCCCATAGGATTATCATTAGTATTAAACGAGGTAATGGATCTAAAGCAGTTAGTACAGGGCCCTGCAAATTGTAGATCTTCTTATTAGCCCTAAAATATTCATAGTACTATCCTGACATATTGCTTGAAACATAACTGTTAAAGGGAAATGCTGCACATGGATTCACGTATTAGGATTAAGTGTAGTGTAAAGTGTGTGTCCTGTGTGTAATCCCAAGGCTAACATACAGGAGAAACTATTTATCAGGAATGTTTGAAGCTACTGCTGACAGGTATTTTGAGAGTTTTAAGACTTTATTCTAATGAAACGCAATAACTAAAAGAAGTTGTTTCAGTATATTACGTACACACACACGATTGCCATTCATTGCTGCATTATTACCACTTTTAACTCATGTGGATGTGGGTGAACACAAAGACTCACAGCTCACATTCCTGGTGAGGCAGCTAAGGCATAACTATGATAATCCTCAACTCTCTTAGCCCAATCCATCAAGCACATGTTGGGCTGCCATGGCATTCTCAACTAGGGGATCACAACAACATCACATTTCCTTTCCTAGAACAAATTAATATACACTTATTTCAATAGTGATTTTTTTTTTTTTTTTTTTTTTGGATACAGAGTCTCGCTCTGTCACCCAAGCTGGAGTACAGTGGCGTGATCTTGGCTCACTGCAAGCTCCGCCTCTCCTGGGTTCATGCCATTCTCCTGCCTCAGCCTCCTAAGTAGCTGGGACTACAGGTGCCCACCACCACGCCCGGCTAATTTTTTGTATTTTTAGTAGAGACGGGGTTTCACCGTGTTAGCCAGGATGGTCTCGATCTCCTGACGTCGTGATCCGCCCGCCTCGGCCTCCCAAAGTGCTGGGATTACAGGCATGAGCCACTGTGTGCGGCAATAGTGATTTTTTTAAATGAGCGGTAATTCTAAATATTTTTTCTAACCAAGCCATGAATTATTCTGGCATTTAGACAGCCAGATAAACAATCCTATATATATATTTTTTTTCACAGATTATTTTGGTAGGAGTTCATTTTGACCCTACTTAAACTATCTCCATTAGGTTTAGCTGGCTTACATTCTCCTCATCCTTTTTTGGAAGTGGTTGTGCTAATAGAAAACACATTAATTTCAACGTCAGGAAGATGTACACAAATCCCAACTCTACCAACAAATACTAGCACAGCTTTGCTTAAGACACAAAGCCCTTCTGAGATGCAGTTTCCTCATCTGTAAACAAAGCTATCTACCTTGGGGAGCTATTCTAGGTACTAGAAATTATATATGTAAAGGGCCCCATGATTGGCACATAGTAGGTGTGCCACAGATTTACATGCCGTTTTTAGGAACAGGTAAATTGAATTTTTAATCTAGTGACTAAGTTTGATTTACCAGGGTATTTTACAAGTCAGTGGTTAAATTAAAGCAAATGTCAGTCTTTAGGGTGACGATGAAAATAAACAAAAACCTCTTTTTTGCAGTTGTTAGAGATGAATAGTCAAGACGTTGTTTTATTTTTTAAAAGAATAATGCTTGGCTTTTCTTTGTCTTCTAGATTCAGGGCAATATCACTCCTCATGCTATTGTCATCTTGCCTAAAACAGATGGAATGGAAATGCTTGTTTGCTATGAGGATGAGGGGGTGTATGTAAACACCTATGGCCGGATAACTAAGGATGTGGTGCTCCAATGGGGAGAAATGCCCACGTCTGTGGGTAGGTTAACCATTCCTTATCTCCTTCAGCAGTTACACCCCCCAAATGAAACGAAAATCAAGAAATGTGAAACAACCATTTGATTCCACAAAAAAAAAAAAAAAAAAAATCTGTGAATAACTCTTGTAAGACTTGCTTTGTCCATTTATCTCAAGTCGTTTGTCATTTTTGTGGTTAAGATGTGAACAGATGCTGTGAGTTATTGCCCATCTAATGTTTTTAATGCAGTTTTGGAAATTCCTTTTGACAGCCTACATTCATTCCAATCAGATAATGGGCTGGGGCGAGAAAGCTATTGAGATCCGGTCAGTGGAAACAGGACATTTGGATGGAGTATTTATGCATAAGCGAGCTCAAAGGTTAAAGTTTCTATGTGAAAGAAATGATAAGGTAAATCCGTTTCAACATTTGCATTAGTGTTTGCATTTTAAGAGACCACCAGGTACCTGTGAAACCTTCATTCTCCTTTATACTGATTTGAATCACATCTGTGTTAAACAATCAATATTATCTTGAAATGGCATTATTTGGTTTGATCCATGTGAGCACTCAATATATTATTCACATGTCAAAAACTACATAAAAACATCTAGAAATTTCTTGTAAACCTCTTAGAAACTTTTGTGGCCTGAAGGCCTTATGATGACTCAGCAGACACCCCCAAATTCTCCTAAGCACTTAGAGCAGTTGGCCCATCATTAATCATCTCACAGTGGGTCAACTTTATACTTCCACTTTTAGACTTTTCACAAAGTCACTTTCAAGACCTATCCAATCACCTTATGTTCACCTTTAAATCCAAAATATTTGATGTGTAGAAATATAAGCTTTTTAAAAATGTCACCCATTCCTTAAGGAATGCACAATCACAAACTCAACTAGTGCCATGTCTTGTGTCATTCCAGCCATGTTTCTTCTGAAATGTCATAGGTGAACTGTTTTCCAGTGAAATTTGGCTGTGTCCGTCTGGCATGATCAGTCACCTCAGAGGGGTATTCTGCAGCAGTACTGCTTCTCCCTTACCCTCCCTGTAGAGTAACCCCGAGGTTTTAGTAGCTAAGCCGTACCGCATTTGCGAATTCATCCTTTGTGGCTGTGGCCAACATAGAAATGCTGTCCCCAAAGCCACAGACATAAACGCCTATAGAAAAACGGTATGATGGGTTGAATTTTTGTATATCCCTTTGTCCACCCCAGTTCCCCAAAGGTCAGGTTGGTCTTAGTCCAAACCTGGTGATGTGGGCCTAAACTATATTCAACCCTGGCCCACTACTCTGACCTGATGTGGTCTGGGTGGACAGTAGCTGCAGGTGGCAAAGATGGTTCCAGTCATTTAGATTTCCCAGAAAACAAACATAACCTAGTAAAACTCCAGCTCCCACCCAGTCTCTAAGAATCAAAAAACTAGGAGTAATCTGGGTATGGATACCCACATTCTGATTGAAAACCTACCCCAGCAGGGCTGTTCCAAGCCATGCCACATCCTTAGGAGTAGGCTGGGGCCACACCAGTGTCTGGAACCCAAGGTTTAGGGCCAGGGGCACACAACTTGGAGGGAACAGCAGCCCTTTCTTTTCTTCATTGTGGTTTTCCATGGGCCCTCTCTGTCCTTCTCCGTTTTGATTCATTGACCCTAAGAGTAGCATTACTTTCATATGTAGCATTAGGTGAATGTCAAGCATTTCCAGAGACCTCCCTAAGAAGTTGTTGTTAGCATTCTTCTGAAGAAGCTGTAGAGATGAAGTAGCAGAGACTTTAGACTAGTGACAAAAGCAAATGCCTCAGACCAGTTAGGTATTGACTGACTGAAGGGCTAGGCCATAGCCCAAAATATTACTTTCCTGGGGCAGTGGTTCTTTAACATTTAACATTCAGCTCAAGCAAGCAGTAACCCAAATTTTTCTCACGTTTGTCAGTTGTTTGATAAAATGACTTAACAGACTCAGACCTAATGGACTGTGGTTCTACTCGTTAAAGCTATGATCTCATTTGCCCTGGGATATGCCACCATCAGCAGAGAAACCACGCGTTAACTCTTGAAATGCCAAAATGAGTAGGCATTAAATACCTTGCCCTATCTGACGACACTATTTAATGTTTTTATCTTAAATTTAAAAAACTGAAATCTGAAACTGTATGATAGTCAGTAGGCCTAAAACTCCCCCTTGACTGAGAATTTGAAGGGATTCCCTTCCATCCTGAAGTCTACTTTCTTGTCATTTATGGGTGAGAGAAGGGAAGCTTCTGTGCCTTTCTAGAAATTAACAAAGAACCTGTTGGATCCTAGGCCAGAAATCCAGCACGTTATCCTAGCATGAAACTCCCTTTTAAAAAGTGAACACCCAAAGAGATGTTTGTTACAAATGAAGATATAGCCCCTTCAGCGTCTCTGGAGACCAATACCACAATAAGGAATAATAACAACCATAGGAATAAAGGCAGGAGTTTTTACATGGGATGCACGATATCCAAAGGGACTTTATAAACACAAGCCATTGAGTCTTAAGACCTGACACATGGCAAGGATAGGACATGTGAGAGAAAATGGATGGACGGTTGAAGAAAAGAGGGGAAAAGACCATGCAGTTGAACTAACTTCTTTTTAATTTCAAACAGGTATTTTTTGCATCCGTGCGATCTGGAGGAAGTAGCCAAGTGTTTTTCATGACCCTCAACAGAAATTCCATGATGAACTGGTAACAGAAGAGCACTTGGCACTTATCTTCATGGCGTTATTTCTAATTTAAAAGAACATAACTCATGTGGACTTATGCCAGTCTAGAGGCAGAATCAGAAGGCTTGGTTGAACATATCGCTTTCCCCTTTTCCTCTCCCTCCGCCCCTCCCAATACAGTCCATCGTTCAATGTTGCAGCCTGGTTGAGAAGGAGAGAAAAAGGTGGCAGGAATTTCCAGGAGATCCCCAAGAATGCTGCCTTGTCTATGGACAAAGATGGACCATGTGCCCTTCGGAGTTAGGGATAGAAACAAATATTGTGTGCTCTTAACGATTAAGCTGTGTTATGGTGGGTTTTCAGGTATTTACCTTTTTTCTTTACCCCTTTACTCTGTAAGAATGGGGAAAGAATGCATACTGAGAAAATGAGTCTGTTTTTAATTCTGTCTGCCTACTAGTTTTAAGTATATGGTATGTTGTAAAATTTCCAATTTCCAGTGACGAGAGAGAGCACAATAAATGTACCTTATCTCCTTAGGCTGAAGGCCATAACTACATAGTGGAGTAATTTAAGAACTCTCTTGCCTTCACCAACCCAAAAGGTTGCTTTTTGATAGCAACCGGCTAATGAATTTTTAAAAAGAGAAGAAAAATACTAGTTTTCCCCTCTTTTGGGAAATAGATTTTAAATGGCTAAACTACTAGCCTTAAAACTACTAGTCTAATAAAATCAACTACCACTTTTGTGAATCTGACAGGCCATATTTTTATATGGCCCTTTACAGAATGGAGTGTGTTGAATAGGATACTAATGCCATTGAGTTGAGCTGGCCTAGTGATTGAGGGACTCTCTAACACAAGTTTCCCTCAGCTATTATGCAACAGATGAGGGCAAAAAGATGGGATGACAGATGGGGTCAGACAGAAAGAGCTTCTGGGAAACAAGCTTACATAGTCTTTTTTAAAATGCACAAAGCCTCCCGGCTAAGAGGTCACTTGGTTTGGGCTTCATTAGGACTGAGACTTTGTTGAGTTCTTGCTGGGACTTGGGGAGTGGATGACATTCAGGCTCTGAACATTCCCAGCTCTCTCCTGAGGGTGCCACTTTCTCAAGATGAAAACTGTGACTGAAAAATTAATAATAAATGTTTCTGAGCTGCCTGTGTTCTCCCTGGGTGGGTGAGAGAAGGGACTAGACTCCTAAGCCTGCCTCAGATACAGGAGGCATCATTGGCTCCAATTTTAGAGAACATGAAAGCAAGGCTTTGGACAAAATTTTGAGACCCTAATCACTTTACCTTCCTCCAAATTACCCAACATACGGTAAACAACATTTGTGCAAAAATTTGTATGTATTTAGTTCAGGTTGACTTGTGTCCTTATAAACTCTTACTCAAATGATTTGAACTTTTACGCGACTGGGATTTTTTTTTCCAAAGCTACAAGCATGGCCGCCTGTGGTATCGAGGTGTTGCAAACAATATCTGTGTTGCGCTTCCTGTTTTAACCTACCTCGTTTTGTTTGTTTTTGTTTCACTGTTCATCACAGCAGTGTTATCTCCAGGAGACATATAGAGAGCTCAACTGGCAATCTCAGGTGCATTTAACATTTTTAAAACGAAACAGTAGTTGACCAAATTTTTCTTCTTAAAAAATTGGAGGTGGGGTGAATCCAATGACAAAAACTAATGTGGCTTGTTTCTGGAGAAAATAATTACTGTAAACGGATCAAAAAAAAAAAAAAAAAAACTATGATCCTACTGATTTTGCCTAAATACACGAGCAGCTGATGTACTATTAATGAGAACGAAATACACATTAGGAAAATGGAGCCATTTCAATCTAGTGGTTTGGGGAAGAGAAGGGGAAACATTCTAGTTTCTGGATTACATTATTATGCCCCTCCTTAAAAGGTGGTTGTCATTTGCATTTATTTAAAGCGGGCAATATGCAGGAATGTAACTGAGGATTATCTTCAGGCAATCAGCAAGATATCCTCCTCATGGTCCCTTTAGCTGTCAAAAGCAATGAAATCCTCCTGTTCTCATTTTTACTGCTGTGGTTGTGCTGCTGAACAATACTATCTATCTTCTCAAATTCCATGCCACAAATTCAGCAATAACTTTTTGGATTGAATTTAACAACTACTGTAATTGGATGCTGATGTGGACAAAATATATTGATTTCGATTTCACTCCCGAATGTGATTGCCACCAGCTCTTTATATTGCTGCTGTGGTATTTTAAACCAGAAGCTTCTTTAAATTATGTTGCAAACTGATCTTTGTTTTTATGTTTTGTTTTGTTTTTATTTCTAAGTGATAAGTTTGAAACACACAGCTTTAAATGATTTTTTTATTGTGGGATTTTGGGTACAGTTAAGAAATAAAAGGGAATCATTGTGTTTAAACATAAGGTAGTTTGTGAATGTATTTTTTAAAATCTAGATTCATTGAAACAAATCATAAGAAAACAATATTAATGCAGTCTTGTTTACAGTATGTACAGTGACATAACATAGAACATGAGCTTTTCTGGTGCCAACAACAATAAAACACAGACGTTAAACATCAAGCCATGCCTTTTATATTTTTGTACTAATATTTTACACTGAGTACAAGGCAAATCCAAATTTAAATGGGCCCCCCAGAAATCTGTGCTCTTTAAAAGATAGATATTTAAAGAATTCAATGAAGCTTTTATCTTCAAAAATAAATTTTCCTCCAGCAAGACAGACCCCAGCCCTGACATAAGGAGGCCCAGAACATGCAGAATACGTCAGAATGGTGTCCTTGTGGCTCATCCAAACTTTCTGAATTGCCTTAATTCTTTTTGGGGGTAGGGGAGGAATGGTTGCTTTTCATCCATTTTTATAGCATCTCAACAAAAAATTCTTTAGTTTTGATCTTTTTATAGGTGATTTTGTCTCTAGAAATTGGCTCATTTTATTTTTATTTTCCTACAAACAGAAACTGGAGAAACTGAGCCCTCCCCTCAGAGTAAGTTTCACTAGATCTGCCAGTTATTACTGCTGTAAATTAACAATCATCCAGTAAAGTCTACTGAGCCTGCCCACACCATAGTCTGGGTCTGGGCTCTGACAGGTGACCATCATTCCTGGGTGCCAGTCAAGGATACTGTAGCATGGATTCCTGCATCCAGTGGTGGTAGGAATGGATGACCTGTGAAGTTCCCTCAAATAATGAGGCTCTTCCCCCTGCCAGTTCCAGCCAGACCACTGTCATAACACACAATGCAAATGAAGACAGCTTTCACTAAGTTCCACATAAAATCGAACAGCTCTATTTTAGATAGATCTCATTATTTTTTCTTGGAGACTTCTAAACAATCCTTCAAGAAGACCTAGAACTATTATTTTTATTAAACAGGGTATATTAAGTTATGGGTGAAATCTCACAAGGTCACCTGGACAGGGGCTCCATTTTTCTAACACTTTGACATTGTTTTCTAGGGTGCACTCCTAATATACTTTGCATCAAGTACATGTTTTTTAAAAACACCTTAGTTCCTGGTTGTCAAAACCTACTAACAATTTTTTGTCTGTTCTTGTGACTCATTGGTAATTGGTGTCTCTGGTCCCTCCTGTCCAGTAGATTATTAGAAAGATGTGAAATTCAAGCCAGAACCATTCGCTGCCAGAAAAGGAAGTGGCTAAAGTCTCACATTCCACGAAGTTTAAAAAAAAAAAAATGCTTTCCCTACTATTATGTGTACCAGTTCCCGTCACTGTATTCTTGAAACGTGGAAGAGCTCTTTGTGTTAACAGTGTGTGCTGTCTTTGAAAGTCTGCTTGAACAGGCATCACTTGCATTTGTGCTGATTGCTTTAAGATGTAAGATGTGCTACATTATTTTTAAGAAAGAAGATAGTTATTGATAAAACTTTAATTTTAACCTACTGCAGGAAAACATGAGAAAATCCACAGCATGCTGATAACAATTCTGAATGACGCTACTATGCTCTTTATATTCCAGAATCACCACTGATAACCATGTTCTGATCATTTCAACAGTCTCTAACTTGTTAGTTACCTTTTAGTTCATTCTTCAAAATTTAAATCTAACCAAATCAAGCAAAACATAACCAACCAACCAAAAACTGACCTCCCGAGACTACATAGTTGTAACATAAATCTAATATCCAAAAGTCTAAATTTGATTTAATTTACCTAATATTTCTCATAAATGCCACTATATCTCCTTGGTCACTATGTATCAGGAACCCTAAAGTAAGCTGTCCTTTCGTGGATCTTAAATAAATTGGGTATAAAATTGATCACTTTTCAGGAGCCCCAGCAAAGAAGAAAACCTCTCGAGAATTTGCAAGTTCAAAACTGACAATTTGTATATTTCTACCAAACATTTTCTAGGTTGTTTTTATTTCTACACCATTATTCTGGGAATTCTTCCATTGATAACTAGAATATTCAACAATCTGCTTAGCATTAAACAGTGTGAGATCATAACCCTGTGCTTTGGACTTTATTCTTCTAGACCTGCCATTCCAGGAAGTGCTAGAATAAAAATCCCCATAAAAGCATTTTTAAACAAAAATCCCTGGGTAATGTTTGAGTTATTTTAAATCCAGATCAAAATCTTGGACTCTTCTGAGTCCATGATGACAAATGTTTGGATGAAAAGTAGAAAATACAGTTAAAAATAAAAATGTCCTAAAGTTTACAGATTTTTGAGTTTGTGTACATATCTTCAAACTCACTCCTTGCATGATAGGGCTTGGTTTTAATGGTTTATTTTTATCAGCACCAAGTTGCATTGCAGTATTGAGGCTGAGCAAATGCTGGTGGAAAGGTGAGTTTTCATTTCCGGCAATGGATCATTATTTGTACATTGTAAATATCATGCCCAGCTACCCCTTTCCCTTATCTCTTCCCCTGGGATAAGTGTTAAGGAATAGTAATACTTATTATGGTATGTTTAAGAAACCTTGGCCATTACCCTGAATCAAAACTTCAAATGTTAGGTGGCAGCAGGAAACAAAAGATTACAGCTTGAATGAATTTCTAAAATTGAATGTTGTAAAACTATTTTTGAACATTTTAGCTGCCTTATTTATGTTAATATAACTGTAGAGAGATGCCAAATGTATAATATCAGAAGGGAAAACTACGATTTTGCTGTGCCTACAATTGTTTACATTTTTTAAATCTCCAGTTTTCAAAAGTATTTTAAATTGTCAAAAACTTGCTAAAACTGGATTATAACCTCACCTGAGAATGAGAGAAGAAAATCTTCCTGGCATATTTTCCAGTCTGAAACTTTTGGTTACTTTCGGGTATTTTTTTTCTTGCATACAAAAATCATTGAGAAAGTACTTTCCACAGTTATTCCAAGCAGTCATTAAAAATGATTTGATAGGTTTCCCCACATGGTCACTACCATGCCCTGGAATATCATATGCTATCTTTGTCAAAATATGAATAATAAAACATTAATAGTAGGATGCCTCCTTGTTCCTCATTGCCACTTCCAAACTATTCTTCCTTCCTCCTCCTGAACACTCATTGTTTTGAAGCTGTTGACATCAGCCTCTCAAGTCCCTACATTACCCTCTTTTACTCCTTCTCATTGCTCAAGAATTTTAGATTTTGGCTCACTGTTGCTCTCTTTACCACCACCCTGTCATCATTCTTGATTATTTCAATATCCACTTAGACAGTCCTACAAATACCCTGGTTTCTCGGTTCCCTGATCTTGACCAGTGAAACTTAACATTACTAATTACTGCATCAGCTCCTTAAGTGATAGCAGACAATTCTTATTTGCTCTAGGTAAATCCCATTCAACCTCATCAAATAAAGATAATTGCCCCAGAAACGGAATCCTCTCTTCTGCATCCCCTATTCTATTCTATTTCACTGTATTTTGAGTTTCATTGTATTCTGCAGTGATCTCGCTGTGTTCTGTATGCTGCAGTATCTCCAGTCTTAAACACCCTCCTTGGCTCCATTACCCTCTCTAAGTGAATCGGCCCAGTAGTCCCATAGACAGTTGTTTTTGGGTAAACATAGAAATTGACCCTTTTGCTGTTAAAGCTAGAAACTTGTATTTGTTTTT
The DNA here is from genome assembly GCF_009828535.3 of Hylobates moloch. Classification (NCBI taxonomy): domain Eukaryota; kingdom Metazoa; phylum Chordata; class Mammalia; order Primates; family Hylobatidae; genus Hylobates; species Hylobates moloch. The sequence goes on along the minus strand of NW_026652288.1, from coordinate 81,660,564 downwards.
CTTCAGGCCTCTCAAAAAAGTATCAAAGAACTGGAACTCACCAGATCATAGCACCAGATGCCCTCTTGCCCCTCCCTAGTTCCTGTTTTCTTACACATTGTTACATTTCTTCCCTGCTATATAAATGCCTAGTTTTGGTCAGTCAGGGAGATGGATTTGAGACTGAGCTCCCATCTCCTTGGCCGCAACACCTGACCAAAACAAAACCTACTTTCTTGGCAATACTTGTCATCTCAGTGATTGGCTTTCTGTGTGGCAAGCAGCAGGACCTAAACCAAACCTAGTGTTTTGGTAACGTAACTACCATCTTATTTATCTGCTTCTCTTCACAGAAAAACTCTCTAGGGGGAACTGTGTATACTTACTGTCCTAAATTTCTCTCCTCTCTTGGTCTTTTGAACCAACTCAAATCAGGCTTTCATCTCTACCACAGCAGCTCTTGCTAAGGACACCAGTGACCTCCATGCTTTCAAATGCAATAGTTAGGTCTCTGGCTTCATGCTGCTTATCTGCAGTCTTTGACACAGTTAATAATTACCTCCTTCTTGAAATGCTTTCTCAGCTCTGGGGCATCTTTCTCATGTTCTCTCACTTTTCTGGCCACTGCTTCTCAATCTCCTTGGCTGACTTCTTGGAGTGCCCCAGTCCTGGGCATCCCCCTCTAAGTGATCTCTCCCAGTCTTGGGGCTTTAAAAACTATACACTTACAACACCCACATTTTAATCTCCAGACCCAACCTTTTTCCTGAATGCCAAATAAATTTGGCCTACAATTTATTATTTAACTAATTTCCTATGAAGCACCTTCATTTGGATGTGTCATTGACATCTCAAACTTGACATGTTCACCCATCAATACACAGTAGTCCTCTCTTATTCATGGTTTCATTTTCCTTGGTTTCAGTTACCTGCGATTATCTGCAGTCTAAAAATATTAAATTGAAAATTCCAGAAATCATTCCTAAGTTTTAAATTGTGCACCATTCTGAATAGTGTAATGCAATCTTGCTCCATCCTGCTACATCCCACTCAGGACATGAATCATCCCTTTGTCCAGCATATCCATGCTGTAAACATTACCTTGTCCTTAGTCACTTTGTAGCCATCTTGGTTATCAGATAGACTGTCATGGTATCACCATGCGTGTGTTCAAGTAACCCTTATTTTACTTAATAATGGCCCCAAAGTGCAAGAGTACTGTGCCTAATTTATACATTAAACTTTATCAGAAGTATGTATAGATAGGAAAAAAATAGTATGTATAGGGTTCAGTATTATCCACAGTTTCTGGCATCCACAGTGGGTCTTCAAACTCCCCCATAGATAAGGGGGTACTACTGAACTCCCATTGCAATCCTCCCTGTGCCAGTAAATGGCAGCTCTATTCCTTCACACCAGAAAATCTTGTTATCCTTTATTTTTTGCTTTCACGTACCACATCGAATCCATTTCTTTTTTAATCCCGTTTTCCCTAGTTTCAGAATATATCCACAACCCACTCTGGGTCCAAGCCACTTCTTGCCATCTCTGAGATGATGGTGTTAAAACATATACCAGGTTATGCTACTTTTCTGCTCAAGCCCCTCAATGCCTTCCCATCTCACCTGGAATGTCAACATCCTTACAGTGGCCTATAAGGGCATTGTGATAATCTGTCCTACATTTGGCCCTAACTCAGCTGCCACTGCCACTTCTCTGACCTCATCTACTATTTCTTTTGTCACTTTGCTAAAGTCACACTGGCCTCCTTGCTTCACCCAGAACACCCTCAAAGCATGTTCTGTCTCAGAGTCTTTGCCCTTGCTGTCTCGGTCTCAAAACTTCCCCCATATGCCTACATGGCTGACTCCCTCCCTTCAGGTCTCTGTACAAATATTCCTTTACTGTCAGAGACCTGTATCAAATAACTTCTCATTCCCTCACTCATTTTCTGCTTCATTGCCTTTCGTAGTACTTATCACCATATACTTTGCTTACTGGTCCGTCTCCAGTGCTTTGAAGAATGTTTGGCAAATGTAGTCACTCTAAATATCTGTTGGATGAAAGAATGAATGAAAATAATAACAGAGCTTTGGAATTTTTTAAAGGGTAAAAAACTATATGATTAATTTCAGTTTCAAAAAAAATACACTGTCTCCAAAGTTTATATCATAAAAGCATAGGTTTGATGTCATATAGAAAATAGAAAACCCTATAGATTTTCTTTCCTGGAAGGCTATTGTGGATGGAAGACACCAGGCTATGACCCTGGCTATACTTTCTTGCTCCATGAATCATCTTAACAGGCCAAGCTGCAGGACTGTAAGAGGGGCTGTCATATAGAACCATGAGAAAAGCAGTATTTCAAAACTCTTACATTTTTACAGATAATGATCCATTTTAAGCTATTGGCATTGCAATAAATGCAGAGTTATTGGATGTGGGTGGGGATTCTGAATTTTGTTTTCTGGTCTAAATGTTAAAAAAAACCATAACAATTTTTTTTTCTGAAACAAGAAATAAACAACAGTGAAAGTATCCTCCTGCCAAATGCAGCTTGAAGACAGCCTAATGACATTTGGGTCTTAACAATCTTCCAAGGACAACAATTCTGCCTCCCTGGGAAGCCTCTAACATCTGTATATATTCAGCTCCACTGAATGTTGCATGAAGTTTCATTGTAGAAAATTGACACATGCCTTCTGATTAATCTATTGTTTCACTCAGTCTTGTAAAGGGCACACCCTGTAGTTTCCATTTGTTCATGTATTTTCCTGCTCACTTAATAAATCTTTTTAAAAAATAAAGAAGGAAGATAATGAAATGATGTCATATGAAGCAATATAACAGTGAAAGAATTTTTTTTTGGTCCTCATTACTTTTTGTGTCTTTTCACAAATCTGTTCAGATTAAGGACAGTGTGTAATTCATGCTAAATAGCCAGGATCAAGGTCTTCACCTTTCCAGGACCAAAAGCATTTTGGAGTTCTATGGTGCTTAGTTACAGATTCCTGAGGTCCTCTTGAAAAATGCAGGGCATTAGTTTCAGGGATAGATGGAAAATATGAAAAAGATGCTAAGAAATGGGACAAGGTGTCACAGTCATTGTGAACAATCTAGATTATCACAAACTCCAGTTAAGATATAAAAACATTTTCAAAGTGAGTTCTCTATATGTGAAAAAAATATATTTTAGTGTTGGTTTTCTTTAAAATTGTAAGTCAACAGCTTAAATATGTTTTTATATTTTCATAAGCAACTAAATCCATGTTCTATGACAATAACAATTTGATATAGGATTATCTCCCTCCAAAAATTAGTTATCTTCATTTCCAAAGTTCAATGTTAATTTACCCATAAAGTCATGAGGGCAGGGATCAGCAGCATCACGGTCTGACGAACATTTTCAGCATTGTGCCCAGTGCTCCATGGATCTCAGGTTATCTTTTATTATTAAACCCATTTAATAAGAGAGATGGCAGTTGAAAAATTGAAGGATTTAGAGCTAGAAGCCATCACTGGAGCAAAAAGAAACAGCATAGCCTTCAGGTCAACTTCAGGTCAACTTGATACTCTTCCCCCATCTCATTCCTTCTCACTAGAACAGCCATTCCTAATTGGAAGCCTAGCCAGCTCAGGCCAAAGTTATCATTAGTCCAAGGAAAAATGACCAAAAAGGACAGCATAGTGAGTTTTGTATAAAAGCTCATTTAAAGATCGTCTTATTTGGAGATGGTGTGCCCTCATTTTAGTGTTACAATGTATTTGAGAGCTGATGCTGATAATAAATGGCTATTTTATTAAATGCTCTAGTTTGGTAAAATTAAAAGTTTACAGTTTTGTTGTTCTTCACAAGATTTGGGGTTGAGTGGGTGTATTCTTAGTCCATTTAATCACTACTGATAAAGACATACCCAAGACCGGACAATTTACAAAAGAATGAGGTTTATTGGACTTACAGTTCCACGTGGCTGGGGAGGCCTCACAATCATGGTGCAAGGTGAAAGGCACGTCTCACATGGCAACAGACAAGAAGAGAGCTTGTTGCAGGGAAACTCCCATTTTTAAAACCATCAGATTTTGAGAGACTTACTATCACGAGAACAGCACAGGAAAGACCTGCCCTCACAATTCATTCCCTTCCCACCAGGTCCCTTCCACAACACATAGGAATTCAAGATGAGATCTGGGTGGGGACACAGCCAAACCATATCATTCCGCCCCTGGCCCTTCCCAAATCTCATGTCCTCACATTTCAAAACAAATCGTGCCTTCCCAACAGTTCCCCAAAGTCTTAACTTAAGTCAGCATTAACCCAAAAGTCTACAGTCCAAAGTCTCATGTGAGACAAGGCAAGTCCCTTCCACCTATGAGCCTGTAAAATCAAAAGCAAATTAGTTACTTCCTAGATGCAATGGGGGTACAGGCCTCGGGTAAATACAGTCGTTCCAAATGGGAGAAATTGACCAAAACAAAGGGGCTACAGGCCCCATGCAAGTCCAAAACCCAGCAGGGCAGTCAAATCTTAAAGCTCCAAAATGATATCATTTGACTCCATGTCTCACAACCAGGTCATGCTGATGCAAGAGGTGGGTTCCCATGGTCTTGGGCAGCTCTGCTCCTGTAGTTTTGCAGGGTCCAGCCTCCCTCCCAGCTGCTTTCATGGGCTGGCATTGAGTGTCTGCGGCTTTTCCAGGCACACAGTGCAAGCTATTGGTTGATCTACCATTCTGGGGTCTGGAGGATGGTGGCCCTCTTCTCACAGCTCCACTAGGTGGTGCCACAGTAAGGACTCTGTGGGGGCTCTGACCTACATTTCCCTCCCACACTGCCCTAGCAGAGGTTCTCCATGAGAGCCCCACCCCTGCAGCAAACTTCTGCCTAGGCATCCAGGTGTTTCCTTATATCCTCTGAAATCTAGGTAGATTTCAAACCTCAACTGTTGACTTCTGTGTACCCACAGGCTCAACACCACATGGAAGCTGCCAAGGCTTGGGGCTTCCAACCTCTGAAGTAACAGCCCAAGCTGTACTTTGGCCTCTTTTAGTCACAGCTGGAACAACTAAGATGAAGGACACCAAGTCTCTAGACTGCATACAGCAGATGGACCCTGGGCCTGGCCCACAAAACTATATTTTCCTCCTAAATCTCTGGGCCTGTGATAAGAAGGGCTGCCCCAAAGGTCTCTGACATGCCCTGGAGACATTTTCCCCATTATCTTGGAGATTGACATCTGGCTTCTCATTACTTAGGCAAATTTCTGCAGCGGGCTTGAATTTCTCCTCAGAAAATGGGATTTTCTTTTCTATTGCATTGTCAGGCTGCAAATTTTCTGAACTTTTATACTCTGTTTCCCTTTTAAAACTGAATGCCTTTAACAGCACCCATGTCATCTCTTGAATGCTTTGCTGCTTAGCCAAATACCCTAAATCATCTCTCTCAAATTCAAAGTTCCACAAAGCTCTAGGACAGGGGCAAAATGCTGCTTGTCCCTTTGCTAAAACAAGTCACCTTTGCTCCAGTTCCCAACAAGTTCCTCGTCTCCATCTGAGACCACCTCAGCCTGGATTTCATTGTCCATATCATTATCAGCATTTTGGTCAAAGCCATTCAACAAGTATCTAGGAAGTTCCAAACTTTCCCACATGTTCCTGTCTTCTGAGCCCCTCCAAACTGTGCCAGCCTCTGCCTGTTACCCAATTCCAAAGTCACTTCCACATTTTGGGGTATCTTTTCAGCAGTGCCCCACTGTACTGGTACCAATTTACTGTATTAGTCCATTTTTATGCTGCTGATAAAGACATAGGCAAGACTGGGCAATTTACAAAAGAAAGAAGTCTATTGGACTTACAGTTCCAGATGGCTAGGGAGGCCTCACAATCATGGCAGAAGGCAAAAGGCACATCTCACATGGCAGCAGACAAGAGAAGGGAGCTTGTGCAGGGAAACTCCCCTTTTTAAAACCATCAGATTTTGTGAGACTTACTCACTATCAAAAGAACAGCACAAAAAAGACCTGCCCTCATGATTCAATCACCTCCCATCAGGTCCCTCCCACAACACATGGGAATTCAAGATGAGATTTGGGTGGGGATACAGCCAAACCATATCAGTGGGGGAGACTTCAGTTTTCTTGTTGAAATTTTTCCTAGCTAGTAACATCTAAAAATATATGGTAACAACTGCTGTAGAGAACTTTTATAAAAGTCCAGACCTTATTTCAGTGTAGAAATATACTGCCCATCTCAAAAATTGATAGGAAAAAAACCCAAGAGCATCACCCAGCACTGGAAACAAAGCAGATACCCTGCCTGGTGTCCATGATTTAGATTTATTTTGCTGGCTTCATCAAGTAAGTGGAATTTAAGAAAGCTCTACAGGCTTTAGTGCCATCACAGTAGATATGCTGTGAAACAGAAGACACAGCAAAACTCAGAAGTCACAAGCTAACTGCATCCTAGTCACCTCATTTGCCAAAAGAATTCATTCCCAATTTTTTAAAGTATGATGAGTTCACCTCCTGTCTACCTCAGAAACAGAAAGGCAACAAAAAGTTTAGTAACACTTTTAAATAAAGCTGCATTTTATAAGCCACATTCATTTTAAAAATAATTACTACACATATGAATCATTTATTTAGGCTACAATGCCTGGTATACAGATGGGGTGTAGGACCTCTTGATATATCACCCAACCCCTGGTCTTGCTGAGGTCCCTAGCCCATGGTTTGGAAATGTTTAACCGTAAGTATTTTCTCTGAGAATCCCCTTTTTGTTTTGGTTGTGTTTTACGGCAATGTTTTAATGTGGATAACATGTTAATGGTCATTGTTTCAGCTCATTTTAATATGGCTGCCCTTATCACGTTTAGATATCAGAGAATTCAATATCATCATCGTATTTTTTTTTTACCTGTTTATATGCCATCTTATTTTTTAAAACATTTGAGACAGCTATAATCTGGCTTCTGAGGAGCCACTAAAGCAGTATGTACTATCTACGTGAAGGAAAGCAAAGTAGCCATTTATCTATCAGCTGTCTATTCTACAACAGGCCTCACACTGGATGCTGAGGCAGAAAGAGCTGATGGAGAAATGATCTCCCTAGGTTGCAGGGGACATGAGGAAGGCAGGAGACATGAACAGAGACAATGACAAAAAGCAGAGTCAGTCATTTGATAGAGGATTTCAAGGATTACATGGGACAAAAATGAAGGGATATGGCCTTCATAAGACATTGGGAGAGGAAAAAAAGGGAGAGGCTTTCCAGCCGGAGGGAGCAACTTGAACAAAGCACAGAGGAGTGGAAGAGCATGTGGATACAGAAATGGGAAATCATTCAATATGACTAGAGAAAAGTGCTAGTGGAGCAGGAAATTTGACTACATAAATGTTGTCAAAAGACAACATTACAACAAATTTAGTTTAAAGATCTTAATTGGCTTTCATTCTCAGTTTTAGAATTGGGCAGCCCTCACTCAAGACCAGAACAGGTTCAAAGAACTCTGGGCCTGCAAAGTGGTCAGATGACCTTATGGACAGAAAACAACAGTGACAGCTTACCCAGTGTTTTTCCTTACTTGAATCAGCTGGCGGCCAATCAGTTGAAATTAAACTGATGTGACTGCCTAAGACTCAGCCACGTGTTAAAAGAGTATATTCCTAAGATAGGCCTTCAGTTAATCTATGTACAAAGCCAGGTTTCAGTTTGCCATGTAAAGCCTCAAGCACAGAGGTATCCTCAGGCTTAAACTTAATTGAACCAAGTATAGCATTCTCTCTTGACTCCTATGCCCAATCTCCTGACATATGCCACAGAGCTTTCCTGATTCAGCCAGGGCCTGACCTCTGGTGGGCAACGTTTGGTGAATGAATAACACCATTTGTTAGGAATGGCCAAGATTACCATATGTTGGTAGTAGTAGCTCCCCACCCCACCCCCATTCCCCAACTTCTTTCCCCGTGAGTGAATCATTTCGTGCATATAATTCTGGGCATCTTTTTAGTTGCTTCCTGTAGAACTAATCCTTCAAATTTCCTTACTGAACCTCGGCTTTGATGCATGAAGCTATTGTGTGGTCCTACTAACCCAAACTTTTCTGATCATACGAATCACCTGAGTGCTTGTTACTAAGGCAAACTTCTTGACCATCCCCATCCTGCTGTGAGCAGGAATCTGTCATTTTGATGCCCACAGTCCTAGACAACCCCCAATCACAAATTTGAAGGAAGACTACACGTCTGGAGTTTTTCCTTCTTCTGCTCAACAATTCTGCATTTTTCCAGCCTATATAGACATCAAAAGTGTGTCCAAACAACCACCTCTTTCTCATGTTGTACAGGCATCTTAGTGGCCATCGTTTGTCCCAAGTAGGGCTTTTAGAAGAAAGGCTAGAGTCTGCTGGACCAAGCACTGGGGCCATCTGGCCCACTGACCTTGCTCCTCATCTACACTTAAACCTTCTGGATGGGCTTCATCACTGCGGGGCACACCCCTCCTGGCAGCTGGGAGCTCTGCTGTCCATCACAGGCCTGAATTTCCTCAGGGATTCTACACTGCAACATGTTACCTCTGCTCAGAAGACTGCTAAGGACACATGATACCTACCTGCTCTTGTAGGCAGATCATTTTCTTCTTTTTTCTTGAAATTAATATCTTTTTTTAAAAAAAATCTCCCTGAAAGGCACATTTTATTGCTATTATTTCTGCCTTATTTTCATATACTTTGCTTATATTGCATTTAACTGTTTTTCTTTTTTCATGTTTACCCCTTTTGATTTATCATTTTCAAACATTTAGTTTTACCATCCTTTTTATTGTCTCTTAGTCTTAGGTTGAGGTAAAAAAATTTATTACTACTTATTTACTAACACTTATTTTTTATACATGTCTTCTTCTGATTTCTTTTGGCTTAGCTATTTACTGTTTTGCACTTGCTTTTGCCTTTCTCTCTTATTTGATAGCTGTCAATTCCTACTTCTTTGTGACTTTAAATTCTTCATACTTCACTTTCCTTATTCTTTGAATATTTTATGCTTAAATTTCTCAACTTACCTTTGTATGTTACTTGTTTTTAACCCTTTTCCTCTTTTTATTCACATTTTATCTATAAGTTTTTTGTTGTTGTTGTTGTTGTTGTTGTTTTTGAGACGGAGTTTCGCCCTTAGACCCAGACTGGAGTGAAGTAGCACGATCTTGGCTCACTGCAACCTCTGTCCCCTGGGTTCAAGCGATTCTCCTGCCTCAGCCTCCTGAGTAGCTGGGATTACAGGCACTTGCCACCATGCCCGGCTAACTTTTGTAGAAATGGGGCTTTGCCATGTTGGCCAGGCTGGTCTCAAACTCCTGACCTCAGGCGATCCACCCGCCCCTGCCTCCCAAAGTGCTAGGATTACAGGCGTGAGCCACTGCACCCACCCTATCTATAAGGTTTTAATCTATACTTATGTTCTTTTTTACTCTTAAGTTTTTGGATTGTTTCATTGGTTTTATCTATTCCTTGCACGTTCTAATTATGCTTTAATCAGGTATGCTGATTATTTTTTCATCATATTTTAAATTTTTTCTCCCTAATTTTAATTTTAATTTAGAGCTCATCCTATTTAACTGCCTCCTTTTATGAATGGAGACATGAAGACTAGAAGAGAAATAACTTGCTCAAGAACTCAGGGTGGGGAGTTGTGGAATCCAAATAAGAAGCCGGCTCTTTTGATTACCAGTCTAGTGTTTTTTCTACTGAACTACTCCAATAATAATGACTGGATGAAGAATAATGACTCTTCTTTGAAATAAAGAAAACCTGAATAGCACTCACCAAATAGTATTTAGTCCCTAAGACATTAAAATCAAGGGTGTAAATGTCAGTGACAGCACCCTGGGAAAGGTTGTTCCTTGGCCTTTAACTAAAAGAAAAGGCGAAAATAAAGTGAAAAAGAGAAAGTTAAGTTATTCCTGAAATATATGGAAGAATAAACTCTTAAGTCAGAGCTTGATGACCCTAAACAAATCGCTCTCCAAGCATCTGTTTTCTTCTTTCTAAAGTAGGGATAATGAGATCATTCCTGCCTGCCTCACAATTGTGCTGTGTTTCCAAATCAGATCTTTGTAAACTTTGTACACAGTTGTTCTTATAATATGCCCATAAAATCCAAGGGAAAGTTTAGAAAATACTTACATAAAAAGAACACCATTGCTAGTTTTAAAACAAGCTTGTCCCACCTGCAGCCCCAAATGGCTCTGAATGAAGACCAACGCAAATTCATAAACTTTATAAAACATTATGATTTTTTTTGTGATTTTTTTTTTAGCTCATCAGCTATCATTAGTGTATATTATGTGTGGCCCAAGACAATTATTCTTCCAATGTAGCCCAAAAGGGAAGCCAAAAGATTGGACAACCCTGTTTAAGTAAAATGTGTAGTATATATCTAGAGAGAAAAATAGATTATAGATATAGATATACACACATACACTTATTGCCTATGCCACTCTCAACATTCATAATCATATTGTCCCTTCTTCCCCTTTTTAAAAAACCAAATTACTTTTTATTGGCTGTCTGTTGTTTGATGCATATTTCCATCTGGTACTTTTGTGTTTATATTCCCATTATACACATTTTGACCTATATTGAACTGCTTCCTTAAGCTTTAATGGTTAAAAAAAGCAATATATAAATCAACATATATAATCTATAAATCAATGTAACTGTACCTCAATGAAAGAACACCCATCTTTAGACTCAAATTTAGCCTTACCAATCAAGTTTCTGTGGCAAAGCCATGGTTTCTTCCCTAACCTGTTTCTTCCTCCTACATTCCCACTAACATTCCAGCTATAGCCCTAGCGGGAGTTAACAATGGCAATCAGACAAAACATTACCTTGTGCATCTGGCATTTGAGATGCTTTTCTATTTCATTACCCAATAAACTTTTCAAACAACAATCTTTCAGTGCTTTGGCATCTGGAGCAGTTATCTCCTTGTCAGAGCTGGCTCTGCAGTAGCAAATTAATGGATTATAATGCTACCTGAATTTTCACTTACGAAGAAATCTGTAAGGACACTGGATGAGTTAGGTTGGGTGCTCTGTCAAGAGAACAAAAGATCAGGTATGCTTTCATGTTAGGGCTGTGTCCTGGCTGGGGCTATAATCACCACAAATGTACTAGAATAGAGTGTTCCTATGGGAACACTCAGAATTTTTTTTTTCGAGACAGTCTTGCTCTGTCGCCCAGGCTGTAGTGCAGGGGCGCAATCTCGGCTCACTGCAAGCTCCGCCTCCCGGGTTCACGCCATTCTCCTCCCTCCGCCTCCCAAGTGGCTGGGACTACAGGCGCCCGCCACCACGCCAGACTAACTTTTTATATTTTTAGTAGAGATGGGGTTTCACCGTGTTAGCCAGGATGGTCCCGATCTCCTGACATCGTGATCCACCCGCCTCAGCCTCCCAAAGTGCTGGGATTACAGGCGTGAGCCACCGCGCCCGGCCTAGAATATTTCTTTTTCTTTGCCCTTTAGCGTGAAGCCACAGACTTACCCCCTTATCCTTGCTGTGTTCTTTTACTGTCCTGAAAGCACAACATTGACTATCTATAAGGAACTTAGAGCGCTCAGAGACCACAGCCCCAAGTTGCCTTCATTTTTTTTTTTTTTTTTTTTGAAACGGAGTCTCACTCTGTCGCCCGAGCTGGAGTGCAGTGGCACCATTTTGGCTCACTGCAAGCTCCGCCTCCAGGGTTCACGCCATTCTACTGCCTCAGCCTCCCGAGTAGCTGGGATTACAGGTGCCCACCACCACGCCCGGCTAATTTTTTTTGTATTTTTAGTAGAGACGGGGTTTCACCGTGTTAGCCAGGATAGTCTCCATCTCCTGACGTCGTGATCCGCCCATTTCGGCATCCCAAAGTGCTGAGATTACAGGCGTGAGCCACTGTGCTTGGCCAATTTTTTATTCTAATTTGAATCACTAAAAAAAAGGGAAAGGACTGCTTCCTCTCCCCACCATCCGCCACAAAGTACTTGATCAAATCCACTTGCTCTGCTCCAAGAGAGGAGGTGACTTTAAGGTGTAAGGGAGAGGGAAATTCTATTTTGTCTTACTTTTACTAGTCTAGCCACTGACTCTTAATGTCTCTGAAAAGAGCCAGAATACCTGAGTCAACAACTTGTCCACCACCGAGTTGCACCATCTGCTTGTTACAGTACATTCCTGGAACTCCTCTGTGTCTGACAAACAGCTAACACAAGACACTGCTTCTTTTATTGGTGACCTATTGGTCAACAACATGGACCAACATTGTTTGTTAAACCTCAACAATAACCTCATGATCTTCGATCCCACTTTTTATGTCAACTTCATAAGCCTCCCTCAGCACCCTGTAAATCAGCAGTAACTGGTATAGAAGGCAGTGGTGGAAAATAGCACAAACACTTATCTGAAAATGATTAACCCACAGACATTAAAGACACACAAACTCATAACAGAAAGATGCCCTGCAAAGCACTGTGGTCATTTCGGCATATTTGATTGAAAAATGGTTAGAGGCCGGACGCGATGGCTCACGCCTGTAATCCCAGCACTTTGGGAGGCTGAGGCAGGTGGATCACGAGGTCGGGAGTTCGAAAAATGGTTAGAGACAGAGAATCTTAATAGATTTAATTTAAACTGAGATGACTCAAGTATTGCAAACAAAAATTTTCTGCATGCAGCAGCACCATTCAATTTAGATTGAACCGCCCTATGATTACTTAATTAGGACAGTGTTTGCTGAAACACTGCCATAGATACACATGTGTCAAAGGAATTTGCCACAGATTGTCAAACCTCCATGACATAATGGTACAAATCCAGGGGACTGACCACAGTAAGTGGCCCCTAGCTCCTTTAATGAAAACTGCCTTTATTGCCAAATATAAGCTCCAGGACAAAAAAAAAAAAAATAGTAGAGGTCGCCTGGCTAGTCACCCCAGAGGGTCACAGGACCCTGTATTAATTTTTGGACAGGATGTTAAATTAAGAACAAAGAATCATGGAAACAGAGCAGAAAAATAATAACAGCTGATATTTACAGGTAATTACTATGTGCTGGGCTTTGTCCTAAGCAATATATCCCCACTATCATATTTAATCCTCACAGCAATCCCATGAATCAGATGCTATCCCCATTTTGCAAGTGAGGATACTTAGAGATTATTTAGTTTGTTTTACAGATAAAGAGCAGAGTGGTTAAGCAAGACTTTCCCATAATCAAATAGCCCAACCCTTGCAGAGGGAGGACCAAACCAGGTCTCTTGACCCTGGTCTAGTGCTCCAAACCCTTGTGAATATGAACTCCATTTTACAAGATGCTTTGGGTTCAGAAGAGATATAAAACCATTCCAAGAAGGGTATACTTCTTCCTTTCCAAAGCCATAGTCCACAAGGTAAGGGAGTCAACCAGAATCATTTGGCCTGGAAGAAGGGGTAACACAGCTGGTCTTTTTCTCATACTGTCTCTTAAACAAGCAAGGGTGCTGGGAAAGGGTATTCAGACACCTGAGCTTGGACTGAGGAACTGAACATCACTTGTATATAGACTTCATGGCATACTGAGAAGAGCAAACTAACAGGAAGCTTCTTGTGAAGTAATGAAATAAAAATCTCATCATAACAGAAACCAGGGAAACAAGTGTAGAAAGTTCAAAGAGGATGGTGAATTGGAAACATACTCACCAAACCAAAAACAGAGATGACCTCTGAGGATGCATCTTGTCAAGGGGGCAACAGAGGTTCATTTTAGTTTTATCTGTACTTTATAATATTTTCCCGGTGAGAATGGACTCATATATTTGTGTTTAATTTGCTATTAAAATGAAGTAAATATTTTGGAAAGGAGAAGTAAATAAAAGGTGGGAACAGCACCTACTCATATATAAGCTATTAGGTAGTTTTCCATCTAGTACCTGTAGCCCCACAGTGGGTCAGTGGAAAGCTGGAGTCACCACCCCTTTCCATGACAGTCGCAGAGACCAGGGCTGCTTCCTTTGCCCTGCACCTGGTGGACAGAGGTCTGCCTTTGGGATGTGCTCAAGAGGGCCCACAGAAACTATAGTCAACAATAATATAGTGTACACTGAAAAATTTGTTAAGAGGATTGATCTCCTGTTAAGTGTTCTTACTACAATTTTTTTAAATGAACATGATAAAATGCCAGCAGCTCTGTAATGGCACTAATCAAATAGCAATTTCTGCTTCAGAAGTTGGTCATTTATTTTGCCAGTCTTTTCTTACATTAGAAAGACTAAATTAGAGATACAAATTAGATGAAGTTTAATATACTGTAAAATTCAATGTATTATGTCCTTTTCAATAAATATGGCATGTGTGAAAATAACTAGAACCTTTAAAATGTTAAGCAATCTATTTTTTGTGTGTTTCTTATGTAAGTTATGGCCCAAGAGTTTAAACACAGGAATAGCAAAACTTTATTAAGCTGTGGCCCTTAATAAAGGCCACATTAATTGCTACATTAATTTTCTTCTATTAACTGTAATTGAGAGGAAAGCAAATCTTCCCCAATAAGTGTTGTAATTTGTGACTTAATTTTCAGTAAAGCTACATTGAGACCATGGGGGAGAAAAAATTTTCTTGCTTCTCTTCCCATGTAATATGCCCTTTTTATATAGAACATTATAAGATTTAATTTCTTAATTTGGATTTGCATCATTTACCAAATCAGGCTTAGGTTTGTGTCTTCTGTGTATGTATGTATATAAGTATATATGCATTCATTCAGCCAGCCAGCGTAAGACTCAGAAAATACTTTATATCCGGAGATGCACATTGTTCCTTAGAGTAAAGAAGAGTCAAGTCTTTTTATTTCCTTATTTTTCCCTTGCTGTAATCATCACTTCTCTTTATATTCTATCTTCGCATTCTGCATCTATTATTGTATTATTCACATATTACAGCTCCTGGATTTCTCATTTTTTAAATGTTTTCCTTGTTTCTTTTTATTTTGTCTATAAGATATAACCTCCCATTTAAGCCTTCAAAACATTAATAATTATTTAATTTTTATTAAAGTAGATTTACATACATCAAAATCACCAGATTGCTTTAAAAAGAGAGAAAGAGAGATCTCAGGGGCCTCTTGTGTACATCGGGGTTAGTCACCTTCTATTGTTTGAGTCTGTCCAGGTGACCACTAAGATAGCCAGAAGAATCCATGAGTTCCTTACTAATCCACCTACATAGTTCCATTGAATTGACTCAATTCTAGGTAAGTTTAAAATGAGGTGGGGCAGGGGGAAAGAAGTAAAGGAAATGGGCCTATTTATTGGCCGCCAAAGACAGGATTGGTATCAACAACCAGCCCCATGTTCTCCCCTCTTAGTTCCAGCACAGGACACTCTTTCTAAGGTTCTAGCAGGCTCCCCACTGCATGGATGTGGCTACAGATACAGATCATGATGTTCTTGGACCACAACTTGACCTCCCTGGACCCCTACCAAGGTTCACTGCTGGGGGAACTTCAAGAGGTCAGTTTGAGTCCCAGAGTGTCACCTAAACGAAACAATATGCCAGCATCAGCAGGCTCTCCCAGAGACCCAACCTCCATTCTTTTTGGTGTCCTTTCTCTCTCCCCTTCCACCCAGTGCCCCACCCAACTCACATTCACACTATTGTCAGACAAGTTGTCTTCTCTTTACCAAATCCTATCCCTCAAGTCTACACATCAAAGCTCAGGCTTTAGTTGTTATTGGCTTATTTATCCCTAAGATCTACTCTAAGAAATAAGGATCTACCTAATTGGCCAGGCCCAGTGGCTCACACCTGTAATCCCAGCACTTTGGGAGGCCGAGGCAGGCAGATCATGAGGTCAGGAGATTGAGACCATCAGTAAAACCCCATCTCTACTAAAAATATAAAAAATTAGCCAGGCATGGTGGCACGTGCCTGTAGTCCTAGCTACTCGGGAGGCTGAGGCAGGAGAATCACCTGAACCTGGGAAATGGAGATTGCAGTGAGCCCAGAGTGTGCCACTATACTCCAGCCTGGGTGACACAGCAAGACGCCATCTCAAAAAAAAAAAAAAAAAAAGAAAGAAAGAAAGAAAAAAGAAAAGAAATAAGGATCTAATTATTATTGGCCCAACTGGCTTACATTGTTTAGACTTACAGTTTAATTAAGGCTTGCATTTGAAACATTTTGTGGCCACTAATTTATCTTTATTCAATGCAGTGTCTTCTAAAACTATATCATCTCAAGTGCACCACTTTAATACATTCAATAAAGTCCGCATTTTATCTTTCCTCATGGAAGGATATCATAGGAATTCTTAGTGTATAAGTAGCTACATACAACAGGTAAATTTCTGTTTGGATTGTGGGTGAGACTGGGAAAAGAGGAAGATCTGGTGGAAAACATGTTCATGATTTTGTAGTTTAAACAACTGTCTATTTCCACCTGTAATGGTCAAGAATCCAGTTATTAATTGTTTGGTAATTCAGATAACAACAACATATAAATGCAGAGAGAGCCAAACATTCACTGTGGTGTGGATTACATGAAGGATAATCTTTATAATTGGCTTCCAGACAGTAACAAAGATAATGATATATAGCAGAAAGATCTAAAGTCATACATGTGGGCTTATATGGAACTTTGACACTATCTAATCATGTGACATTGAACAAATCACTAGACTATTTTGAATACCAGCTTCCTCACCTACAAAATGAGAATAATAATACCTATTTCAGAGTATACTGTGAGACTCCTATGAGATAGCATTTATTACAAGTGTGAAAGTCTATAGAATTATTAGTGTTATAAGAATCATCATTAACACAACAACACATGAAAAACCATGGTTCTAGCAATTTGTTTCAGTGCAACTACACTGAATCTGAAAGACTTGGACTTTCAGGAATCTTTTACTGCATGTGGGCATACCCAAGTGAATGTGGATGGGAGAATCGAGATTTTTGTATTTCACAGCACTTGTTCTTAATTGCCTGCTTAAAAGCTTCCTACTTTTGTTTGAAATAAGCCTACAGGCTCCCTTAAAAATAAATCCACATCCGCCAGGCCCGGTGGCTCATGCCTATAATCCCAGCACTTTGGGAGGCTGAGACAGAAGGATCACTTAAACCCAGGAGTTCATGACCAGCCTTGGCAACCTGGCAAGATCCCTTCTCTACAAAAAAAAAAAAGGTGTTTCATTGCTCAGGTGTGGTGTGAGCCTGTAGTCCCAGCTACTCGGGAGGCTGAGGTGGGCGGATTACTTGAGCATAGGAGTTCAAGGTGCAGTGAGCCATGATTGTGCCATTGCACTCCAGCCTGGCTGTCAATCAGTCAATAATAAATAAATAAACCCATATCCCCCAAATTAGCAATAAAGCAAGAGTCCCCACATGAGGTGAGGTGGCTAGAACTACAGCACTAACTCAAGTCTCCCAAAATTCACTATCCTGACACTGGACACTCAGCTTCTCCCTTTAGCCCTTTGGTGTGGGCATTGAGTCATCTCTTAGTTCCCCCTGGAAGCTTTTCTAGAAGAATAAGGATAACAGAAGGAAAACACACTTAGTGAATAGCATGGACTAGAAAATCTAGATTATAAGGTATGAATAGTTTCTAGAATCTATAGCCCTAGAGCTATCCGTGGAGGATTCCAGGGAAAGAGAACATGCTCAGATAATTCCTGCCTTTAAACACCCGCCCCCTCAGATTTTCTCCTTCTTTTTGTCTTAGGTTCACCTGTTCTGGGAGAACCCAAAATAATCAACTCACCATTCACTTATGGCTTTCATTTGCTCTGGCAACACAAATCTGCTGGTCCTGGATGGTAAAACCATCTGGATTGGGTACCAACTGCACCACCTCAGAAGGAGGGAGCAGTGGCCTCTCCAGTTTGTCACAAAGCCAACATCTCTCTCTTACTCTATGAGGCTGAGGCCAAGTGTCAGCTGCCTTTCATCACCATATGTGTGCTGCTGTTTTACCCATAGTAAAGAGGAAAATGAGATGGAATGTCTCCAACAAAATTAGGAAAACAAAAGATAGACCAAGAAAGGCCTTGCATTTTAAGAATAAAAGCATATTTCTTCGAAAAAGCAGAGTATGTGTAGTTGTTTAATAAACAAAGCATATCTCTGTTGAAAGAATATAGTGTGTAGCCATTTTAATCCTTTACATTACCTGCCTAGCCTTGTAAAGCAATTAAGTTTGCCAACATTTTTGGAAAGTTCTATGAGCACAGGGTTTGTGTCTATTTCCTTCCCAGTTGTCACTAGAGCCTATAAGAACTGGTACCTAGGAAGTGTTCAATAAATATTGGTGGCTGCTATGGTTGCCGGTAACTGCTCCAATATATTTCTGTCAATTTCCACTGTCAATTTCCCATTTCATCTCCCATAGGTTGTCATTTGGGAAAATTTGAGGTGCTCTCAGCATAGGCTCTAAAACATGGATCCCCATTCCTATTAAATGTAAATTCCTGAAAGACAGGAATCTTACATGATTGGTTCACTGCTATCTCTAGTCCTGGCACATAAAAGATAATCTATAAATATTTGTTGAAGGGATGAATGGATAATCGCAGCTTTGCCACTGATTAGCCATAGAACTTCGGGACAGATCCTTAAATGTTGTCCCATGGTCTTCTCCGGGAAATGACAGTACTATCTTACTCATACGGTGTTATGGGGATAAAATGACAATGTGGTGAAGTTCTGAAGTATGGTAGGTGTTCAACAGTTTAGAAAGAGGTGGTAGGAATTTGGATGTTGCTTACTTTCCAACTCCTGGCTCATTGGTGAAGCTGCCACTGGCCTTGCTGGCTCTGTAAGTGTTGAAGATAACATCAGAATCTTTTACCGTTGGACAAATGCTGTAGTGGGAGGATGCTGAGGTCCTATAGGCTCTTCCAAGGTTTGAAGTTGCTCATCAGTAACCCCTCAGTGGGAAGTCTGTACTAATTAATTGAATCTTCTTTCCCTTCTCTCGCAGTAGGCAAGAGATTATGTGTTTTAACTGCTTCCTGAGAAAAATTCTGTCATTGATTAAAAACGAAATAAATACTGTAGTTTCCAATGTTTTGACCAGGGTCAGGGAATTCCTGAAGCATCTTTTCTTCAGATCCATTTGCTTTTCCAGTGTTCTTATTGAAAACTTTTAAAATGAAGGTGCCCTTTAATGAAACGTAGCCTACATTTAGTACTAATAATAACAGCAGCAAATACTTATTTCAGGCCTGGCACTGTTCCAAGCATTCGAGACACTTTACATGTATTAACTCATTTAACCCTTACCATCCTATGAAGGAGGCACTGTTAGGTGCCCTATTTTGCAGATAAGGAAACTCTATCAGAGAGATTTTTAACTAGCTAAACATGATGGAACTGGGATTGAAACCCAGACAAACTACTCCATTATAAAGTAGAAAAGGATTCTGGCAAATTTTGTTGGTTAACTATGAATTAACCAACAAATGTAATACTCCCAGGAAACCCCTGAGGTCAGTAAGTCAGTCTTTTATGAGCACCTACTGTCTGTACCAGTAAGATCACAGGGGCTAAGAACACAACAGTGAGCATAATAGATAGAGTCTATTCTTCAAAGAACTTATATTGTACTGGGGGTGGGGAGAACAAAAATAAACATGTAAACAAATAAGATGGTCTCAGATATTAATAAATGCAATGAAAAAGTCACAGGGTAATTATAATAGAAGTGACTAGAGAAAGGGTGCTGTCTTAAGCTAGGGTCATCATAAAGGCCTCTCTAAAGGGCAAATATCTGAATTAAGACCTAAATTACGACAATGAGGCATTCATCCTGGAAGAGTGTTCCAGATGGAGGGGAGCTAACTTGGTATGCACAAGCAATGGGGAGTCTGCAGCAAGATGAACAAAGGTGAAGGTAGAAGGAGATATTAGAAAAGTAAGCAAGGAATCAGATCACTCAGGCATTGTAAAGTTAGGCATTTTGATTTATTCTCATTGATATAAAAAGCAATTGAAGAACTGTAAGCAGGGAAGTGTTTCCTCATTTACTTTTTTCAACATCCTCTGGCAATTATGCGGAAAATAAACTGAAGGGAAGCAAGAGTTGAGACAGGAGAGGAGTTAGAAGATTACTGCGATACTCAAGGCTTTTGAACTAAGGTGATAGTAAGATGTGATCAGATTCAGGGTATATCTGGAAGGTACAGTGGACAGAACTTTTCTGAAGGTATAGTGGATTGGCTGTAGTACCTGATTTGGAATAATTGTTGGTGCCACTTAACAAGCTAGAAAAAACTTGTGATGAAGCAGTTTCAGGACAGAAAATGGAGGGAACAAGAGTTCTGTTTATTTATGATAAAATTGAGATTGTACCTACTAGACATTCAAGTAAAAATGTTGAGTAGGCAGTTGGTATCTAATCATCTAGCATTGGCAGGGAGATTAGTATTGAGCCCACATTTATCTACTTCCTTAGCCCATTGTCTTTCCCCTACATATTATTGCTGCATATGATGTACGAAAAACCAGAGAATGAAAAACAACAACATCTCAATTCTTGTATGAAGAAGTTGCACCAAGAAAAGTTAGATTCAATGCCATAAAGGTTTTTTGTTTGTTTTATCTTAGTTTGGTTTGACTTGGTCTTTTGTTTGTTCATGTTTGATTTGTAATTAATTAGGTTTCTTTCCCTCAAAGGCTTTTAAAAGCGGATCAAGGCTTCCACTCCAGGGAAGATGGAGTAGATATATTTTTCCCTATTTTTTCTTCTAACTACAACTAAAATCCCTGGTCATTAATATAAAATAAATACAAGAAGACTATGAAAGATGGAGAGTAGAAGTCTGACTAGACTCTCAAGACCTGAGGAACAGTGGTGAATTCCCTCGGTTTCCTTTTTGCCTCATATATCCTAGGCTTTGAATTGAAGAATCCAGCAACCCAGAAATACTAATTGGGCATAGACAAAAAAGTCCCCCCAAAACCTGCTCTCTAGCCAAAGGAGAGAGAAAGGGAAAATTTAGCAAGGCTGAAAACTTCTAGCCATAACTGCTTTATTCCATCCAATCACCAAAGAAAATATGGTGGTTCTTCCCCCACCTATGAAAGGCCAAGTAAGGAGCCTAAACTTCCACCCTCATGAGGCTGCAGCAAGGAGCCCCAATATCTCTGCCAGGGTGGTGTCAGAGAAGGCCAAAAAGGGAGCCAGAACTTTCATCCTCACTCTGATGCGGCTCCCCTCCAATGATATCAGTGGAAACATTGTGGGGAGCCTGGGCTTCTACTCCTACCAGAAATAACAAAGCACACCTATGTCTCCCTCAAGAATGCTATCAGAGAAGGCCTGGTGGAGAGTCAGGAATTTCACCATTGTTCATCAGTACCAAGCTATCCCCGTCACAGTATCAGTGGAGGCCACTTGGGGAGCTAGAAGTCCCACCCTTGGCCAGCATTAATGAGGAACTTTCCCCTACCTTGGGCATCAATGGAGGCTGAATGGACAACCTGAACTTCTAACTTCACCTGGCAATAACAGACAAGTCCACGATCATAGTTGTAGATTTCAACACCCTTATCTCAACAAGTGATAGAACAACTAGAACAAAGAACTAGAAGAAATAAAAAATATTATCAATTAATGAGCTCTAATCATCATTGATAGAACATTCTACCTAACAAAAGCAGAATACATATTCTTTTCAGGTGCTCAGAGAGCATGAAGAACACAGAGGAGACACTGACTCCAGGTGGGCCTTGAGAGAGCAAAGGGTGGCAAGGTCTCCTGACAAGCTTCAGCAAGAGCCATTGCTCTATATATTGTATATATGATCTATATACAAAGATAAATCATATCCTAGGATATAAAACAAACTGCAACAAATTTAAAAGAATTGAAGTCATATGGAGTGCTCTCTCTGACTACAATGGAATCAAACTAGAAATCAACAACTAGAAAATCTCCAAACACTTCAAAATGAAACAACACACTTCTAAAATAATCTATGGGCCAGAGGAAGTCTCAAGGAAAATTTAAAAATACAGTAAACTGAATTAAAATTGAAATATAACATGTCAAAATATGTGAGAAAAATAAGAGTTAAATGTAAACCTAACAAAACATGTACACGACTTGGTATGTTGAAAGACTTGAAAGTGCTAAGTGGGAAAATTATAGCACCAAATGCATACACTAGAAAACAGGAAAAGTCTCTATCACTTACTTAAGCTCCTATCTCAAGAACCTAGAAAAAGAGGTACAAAATAAACCTAAGCAAGCAGAAGGAACTAATAAAGACAAAAGCAAAAATCAATGACATTGAAAATAGAAAAACAATAGAGAAAAATCAATGAAACAAACAGCTAGTTCTTTAGAAAAAAATTAATACAATTTACAAACTTCTAGAAAGACTGACAAAAAAAGAGAGATGACACAAATTACCAATATCAGGAATATAACAAAGTACATCACTACAGACCCTGCAGACATCAAAAAAAATGATAACAGAATACAAGGAACAACCCTATATATAAGTTTGACAACATACACAAAATGCACCACTTCTCCTTTAAAAACAAAATACTGCAACTCATCCAATATGAAATAGATACTCTATCAGTCTTCTATTAAAGAAAGTGAACCTGTAATTTAAAATCTACCAAAAAGAAATCTCCAGACTCAGATTGTTTCACTAGAGAATCCTACCAAACATCAATTTTATACAACCTCAAAAAATTAAAGAGAAGGGATGACTCCCAAATTCATTTTATGAAGCTATTATTACCCTGATGCCAAACCAGACAGTTCTAAAAAAAGAAAACTATATAATATACCTCATGAATATGGTTGTAAAAATCCTTAACAAAATATTAGCAAATAGAAGTCAGCAATATATTAAAAGTATACATCATGAGCAAGTGGATCTTATTTCAGAGAAACAAGTCTGATTCAATATTTTAAAATCAATCAATGTAATTCACCATTTCAACAGATTAAAGAAGAAAAATCATGATCATATCAGTTGATGTGGAAAAAGCATTTAACAAAGTTCAAGTCTCATTCATGATTTGTAAAAAAAAAACTCTTAGAAAAAAAATAGAGAAAAACCCTAAACTTGATAAAGAACATCTACAAAAAACCTACAACTAACATTTTACGTAATTGTGAAAGACTCAATGCTTTCCCCTAAGACTGGGAACAAGGCAAGAATGTCCACTGTCATCATTTGTACTCAACCTAAGTGCTAAATGTTGTAGCCAATATTACATGGTGAGAAAAGGACATAAAAATCACATAGATCAGAAAGGACAAATAAAACTCTCCCTATTTTTGGATGACATGATTGTCTACATAAAAAATCCCAAGGAATCTACCAAAAACTTCTAGAACTAATAAGTGAGTTCAGCAAGGTTTCAGGGTACACGATGAACACATAAAAATGATTTATACTTCTATATTCTAGCAGTGACTATGTGGACACCAAAATTAAAAACACAAAATCACTGAGAAAAATAAGAGTTAAGTGTAAACCTAACAAAACATGTACAAGACTTAGTATGTTGAAAATTTAAAAAACGATAAAAAAATCAAAGGAGCAGGGCGCAGTGGTGCACCTGTAATCCCAGCACTTTGGGAGGCTAAGGCAGGCTGATCACTTGAGCTCAGGAGTTCAAAACCAGCCTGGGCAACATGGCAAAACCACCTGTTTCGACAAAAGAATACAAAAATTATCCAGGTATGGTAATGCACACCTGTGGTTCCAGCTACTCGGAAGGCTGAGGTGGGAGGATGGCTTGAGCCTGGGAGACAAGAGGCTGCAGTGAGCCCAGATCATGCTACTGCACTCCAGCCTGGAGACAGAACCAGACCCTGTCACAAAAGTGAAAGGAAAACAGGAAAAAGGAAAGGAAAGGGAAAAGAAATCAAAGATCTAAATAAATGAAGAGTATGTTCATGGTTTGGAAGACTCAACACAGTAAAGATGTCAACTCTCCCCAAATTGATATACAGGTTTAATGCAATTCCTATCAAAATCCCAGGAAAACGTTTTGTAGATGTATACAAGTTGAGTCTAAAATTCATATAGAAAGGTAAAAAAAAAAAAAACTTTTTCAGAAAAAAAGGAATAAAGTGAGAGAAATCAGCCTACCAGATTTCAAAACTTATTATGTATAGCTATAATAATTAAGACTCTTGGTATTGGCAGAGGGATAGACACATAGATCAATGGAACAGAAAAGGGAAACCAGAAATAGACTCACATAAATAATGCCTAGCTGATTTTAGCAAAAGTACAAAAGCAATTCAATGGAGGAAAGAGAGCCTGTTCAACAAATGGTGCTGCAGCAACTGGACATCCACAGGCAAAAAGTGAACCTCAACCCAGTTCTCATACCTCATATTTTAAAGAACTCAAAATGAATCATAGACTTACATATAAAATATAAAACTATAATAAGCCAGGCGTGGTGGCTCATGCCTGTAATCCCAGCACTTTGGGAGGCCAAAGCAGGCAGATCACGAGGTCAGGAGTTCGAGACCAGCCTGGTCAACATAGTGAAACCCCATCTCCATTAAAAATACAAAAAAAAAAAAAAATTAACCAGGCGTGACGACAGGTGCCTGTAATCCCAGCTACTTGGAAGGCGGAGGCAGGGAGAATCGCTTGAACCTGGAGGGCGGAGGTTGGGTTGCAGTGAGCCGAGATTGTGCCACTGCACTCTAGCCTGGGTGACAGAGCAAGACCCAGTCAAAAAAAAGAGAAGAGAAGAGAAGCGAAGCAAAGCAAAGCATAACTTAGGAGAAAATCTTCATAAACTAGGGCCAGGCAAAAAGTTCTTAAATCTGACACCAAAAGCAAAATCCATAAAAAGAAAAATTTATAAATTGGACTTCATCAAAATTAAAACTGTTTATGTGGTGAAAAGATCCTGCTAAAAGGAGGAAAAGACAAGCTATGGAGTGAAAGAAAATACTTGCCAACCACATATCCAACAAAAAACTAGTATCTAAAATATATAAAGAACTATTAAAACTAAAAAATACACACACACGCACAAACCCCAAATAACAAAAAATTCAATTAGCAATAATCAAAAGACATTTCACCAGACAGAATATACAGATGTCAAATAAGCAAATAAAAATACGTCCAACATCACTGGCCATTAAAGAAATGTAAATTACAACCACAATGAGATATCACTACGTATATTTCAGAATGGCTAAAATAAAAAAATAATGAAAATCAAATGTTGGCTGGGCATGGCAGCATGCACCTGTAATCCTAGCCAGAAAAACTGAATCATTCATTTATTGCTGGTGGGAAAATGGGACAGCCATTTTAGAAAACAGTATGGCAATTTCTTAAAAAACTCAACAAGCAACTACCACATATAACCCAACAATTGCATTTATCCCAAAGAAAAGATTTATATTCACACAGAGTTTTTTATACAAATACTTACATTAGCTTTATTTCTAATAGCAAAAAAATGAAAACAACTCAGATGTCCTTCAAAGGTAAAAGGATAAACTGTGATCTATCCATACCATTGAATATTACTCAGCAGTAAAAAGGAACAAGCTAATGATATGCACAACAAGTTGGATGCATCTTGAAGGAATTTCACTGAGTGAAAACAGCCAATCTCGGAGGTTACATACTGTGATCGTTAATTGTATGTGTCAACTTGACTGAACCATGGCGTCCAGATATTTGGTCAAACATTATTCTGGATGTTTCTGTAAAGATGTTTTTAGATGATATTTACATTTAAGCCAGTGAATTTTGAGTAAATCAGATTATCCTCTATAATGTGAGTGGGCCTCATCCAATCCATTGAAAGCCTAATAGAATAAAAGGATGACATCCCTGAGCAAGAAGGAATTTTCTAGCAGACTGCCTCTGGACTTCGTGTGCAATATCTGGTCTTCCTGGTTTTCCAACAGACTGCCTTTGGACTCAAATGCAAGTCTTTCTTGAGTCTCCAGCCTACCAGCCTCTCCCATCAGATATTGAATTAACCAAGCCTCCATAACTATGTCAGCAATTCCTTAAAATAAGTCTCTCCCTATATACACACATTATATTGCTTCTATTTCTCTGGAGAACTCTAATACATAT
The DNA here is from genome assembly GCF_009828535.3 of Hylobates moloch. Taxonomy (NCBI): domain Eukaryota; kingdom Metazoa; phylum Chordata; class Mammalia; order Primates; family Hylobatidae; genus Hylobates; species Hylobates moloch. The sequence continues at coordinate 81,634,470 of NW_026652288.1, read as the reverse complement.
ACTATATGATTCTATTTATATAATATTCTTGAAATGACAGAATTATAGACATGTAATAGATTGGTGATTGCCAAGATTTAAGAATGAGTAAGGGTAAGAGAGAATTGGTAGGGCTATAAATGGGCAACATGAGGTATCCTCGTGGTGATAGGAATGTTCTGTAACTTGAATATTGAGGTTAATATCCTCGTTGTGATATTGTACTATAGTCTTGTAAGATGTTACCATTGGAGAAAATTGGGTAAAGGATACATGGGCTGTGTTATTTCTTAGAACTGCATGTGAATCTACAATTATCTCAAAAACTGATTTTTTTTTTTTTTTTTTTTGAGACAGGGTCTCACTCTATTGCCTAGGCTGGAGTGCAGTGGCACAATCATAGCTCACTGTAACCTCAAAATCCTGGGCCTAAGTGATCCTCTCACCTCAGCCTCCCAAGTAGCTGGGACTACAGGCGTGCACCATCATGCCCGGATAATTTTTTTTTTTTAATTTTTTTAAAGAGACAGGGTCTCACTATGTTTCCTTAGGCTGGTCTTGAACTCCTGGCCTCAAGCAATCCTCTCACCTTGGCCTCCCAAACTGCTGGGATTATAGGCACTGGGATTATAGGCATGAGCCACTATGCCTAGCAAAAAGTTTAAGTTTTTAAAGTAAAACAAAATATATCTGTTTTGATTATTTTATAGTGGCCTTCTCTGAAGTCTGGAAGATAAACTTGGATTGCTACTCAGATGATTAAACAATTCTGCACTCATACTATTAAATAGCATCATCACAGTCATCCCAGTTTAACAAGTAAGAAAACTATCTATTGGCCAGAGCAGTGGCTCAGGCCTGTAATCCTAGCACTTTGGGAGGCCAAGGCAAGTGGATTGCCTGAGCTCAGGAGTTCAAGACCAGCCTGGGCAACACAGTGAAACCCTGTCGCTACTAAAATACAAAAAAACTAGCTGGGCATGGCAGCATGCACCTGTAATCCCAGCTACTCGGGAGGCTGAGGCAGGAGAATTGCTAGAACCAGGGAGGCAGAGTTTTTTTTATGAGAACATAAAAAACTCTGTGTGTGAGCCCAGATTGCACCACTGCACTCCAGCCAGGGTGAAAAAGCGAGACTCCATCTCTTAAAAAAAAAAACGAAAGAAAGAAAACTACCTATCATCTGGAGGAAGATCTACCAAGCAAACGGAAAACAAACGAGGGCAGGGGTTGCAATCCTAGTCTCTGATAAAACAGACTTTAAACCAGCAAAGATCAAAAGAGACAAAGAAGGCCTTTACATAATGGTAAAGGGATCAATTCAACAAGAAGAACTAACTGTCCTAAATATATATGCACCCAATACAGGAGCACCCAGATTCATAAAGCAAGTCCTTAGTGACCTAGAAAGAGACTTAGACTCCCACACAATAATAATGGGAGACTTTAACACCCCACTGTCAACATTAGACAGATCAACGAGACAGAAAGTTAACAAGGATACTCAGGACTTGAAATCAGCTCTGCACCAAGCAGACCTAATAGACATCTACAGAACTCTCCACCCCAAATCAACAGAATATACATTCTTTTCAGCACCACACCACAACTATTCCAAAATTGACCACATAGTTGGAAGTAAAACACTCCTCAGCAAATGTAAAAGAACAGAAATTATAACAAACCGTCTCTCAGACCACAGTGCAATCAAACCAGAACTCAAGATCAAGAAACTCACTCAAAACCACTCAACTACATGGATACTGAACAACCTGCTCCTGAATGACTACTGGGTACATAATGAAATGAAGGCAGAAACAAAGATGTTCTTTGAAACCAACGAGAACAAAGACACAACATACCAGAATCTCTGGGACACATTCAAAGCAGTGTGTAGAGGGAAATTTATAGCACTAAATGCGCACAAGAGAAAGCAGGAAAGATCAAAAATTGACACCCTAACATCACAATTAAAAGAACTAGAGAAGCAAGAGCAAACACATTCAAAAGCTAGCAGAAGGCAAGAAATAACTAAGATCAGAGCAGAACTGAAGGAAATAGAGACACAAAATCCCTTCAAAAAATCAATGAACCCAGGAGCTGGTTTTTTGAAAAGATCAACAAAATAGATAGGCCACTAGCAAGACTAATAAAGAAGAAAAGAGAGAAGAATCAAACAGACGCAATAAAAAACAACAAAGGGGATATCACCACCGATCCCACAGAAATACAAACTACCATCAGAGAATACTATTAACACCTCTACGCAAATAAACTAGAAAATCTAGAAGAACTGGATAAATTCCTCAACACATACACCCTCCCAAGACTAAACCAGGAAAAAGTTGAATCTCTCAATAGACCAATAACAGACTCTGAAATTGAGGCAATAATTAATAGCTTACCAACCAAAAAATTTCCAGGACCAGATGGATTCACAACCGAATTCTACCAGAGGTACAAAGAGGAGCTGGTACCATTCCTTCTGAAACTATTCCAATCAATACAAAAAGAGGGAATCCTCCCTAACTCATTTTATGAGGCCAGCATTATCCTGATACCAAAGCCGGGCAGAGACACAACAAAAAAAGAGAATTTTAGACCAATATCCTTGATGAACATTGATGCAAAAATCCTCAATAAAATACTGGCAAACCAAATCCAGCAACGCATCAAAAAGCTTATCCATCATGATCAAGTGGGCTTCATCCCTGGGATGCAAGGCTGGTTCAACATACGCAAATCAATAAATGTAATCCAGCATATAAACAGAACCAAAGAGAAAAACCACATGATTATCTCAATAGATGCAGAAAAGGCCTTTGACAAAATTCAACAACGCTTCATGCTAAAAACTCTCAACAAATTAGGTATTGATGGGACGTATCTCAAAATAATAAGAGCTATCTATGACAAACCCACAGCCAATATCATACTGAATGGACAAAAACTGGAAGCATTCCCTTTGAAAACTGGCACAAGACAGGGATGCCCTCTCTCACCACTCCTATTCAACATAGTGTTGGAAGTTCTGGCCCAGGCAATCAGGCAGGAGAAGGAAATAAAGGGCATTCAATTAGGAAAAGAGGAAGTCAAATTGTCCCTGTTTGCAGATGACATGCTTGTATATTTAGAAAACCCCATCATCTCAGCCCCAAATCTCCTTAAGCTGATAAGCAACTTCAGCAAAGTCTCAGGATACAAAATTAATGTGCAAAAATCACAAGCATTCCTATACACCAGTAACAGACAAACAGAGAGCCAAATCATGAGTGAACTCCCATTCACAATTGCTTCAAAGAGAATAAAATACCTAGAAATCCAACTTATAAGGGATGTGAAGGACCTCTTCAAGGAGAACTACAAACCACTGCTCAATGAAATAAAAGAGGATACAAACAAATGGGAGAACATTCCATGCTCATGGGTTGGAAGAATCAGTATCGTGAAAATGGCCATACTGCCCAAGGTAATTTATAGATTCAATGCCATCCCCATCAAGCTACCAATGACTTTCTTCACAGAATTGGAAAAAACTACTTTAAAGTTCATATGGAACCAAAAAAGAGCCCACATCGCCAAGTCAATCCTAAGCCAAAAGAACAAAGCTGGAGTGATCATGCTATCCGACTTCAAACTATACTACAAGGCTACAGTAACCAAAACAGCATGGTACTGGTACCAAAACAGAGATATAGACCAATGGAACAGAACAGAGCCCTCAGAAATAATGCCGCATATCTACAACTATCAGATCTTTGACAAACCTGACAAAAATAAGAAATGGGGAAAGGATTCCCTATTTAATAAATGGTGCTGGGAAAACTGGCTAGCCATATGTAGAAAGCTGAAACTGGATCCTTTCCTTACACCTTATACAAAAATTAATTCAAGGTGGATTAAAGACTTAAATGTGAGACCTAAAACCATAAAAACCCTAGAAGAAAACCTAGGCAATACCATTCAGGACATAGGCATGGGCAAGGACTTCATGTCTAAAACACCAAAAGCAATGGCAACAAAAGCCAAAATTGACAAATGGGATCTCATTAAACTAAAGAGCTTCTGCACAGCAAAAGAAACCACCATCAGAGTGAACAGACAACCTACAGAATGGGAGAAAATTTTTGCAACCTACTCATCTGACAAAGGGCTAATATCCAGAATCTACAATGAACTCAAATTTACAAGAAAAAAAACAAACGACCCCATCAAAACGTGGGTGAAGGATATGAACAGACACTTCTCAAAAGAAGACATTTATGCAGCCAAAAAACACATGAAAAATGCTCATCATCACTGGCCATCAGAGAAATGCAAATCAAAACCACAAGGAGATACCATCTCACACCAGTTAGAATGGCCATCATTACAAAGTCAGGAAACAACAGGTGCTGGAGAGGATGTGGAGAAATAGGAACACTTTTACATTGTTGGTGGGACTGTAAACTAGTTCAACCATTGTGGAAGTCAGTGTGGCGATTCCTCAGGGATCTAGAACTAGAAATACCATTTGACCCAGCCATCCCATTACTGGGTATATACCCAAAGGATTATAAATCATGCTGCTATAAAGACACATGCACACGTATGTTTATTGCAGCACTATTCACAATAGCAAAGAGTTGGAACCAACCCAAATGTCCAACAATGATAAACTGGATTAAGAAAATGTGGCACATATACACCATGGGATACTATGCAGCCATAAAAAATGATGAGTTCATGTTCTTCGTACGGACATGGATGAAGCTGGAAACCATCATTCTCAGCAAACTATTGCAAGGACAAAAAACCAAACACTGCATGTTCTCACTCATAGGTGGGAATTGAACAATGAGAACACGTGGACACAGGAAGGGGAACATCACACTCCGGGGACTGTTGTGGGGTGGGGGGAGCGGGGAGGGATAGCATTAGGAGACATATGTAAAGGTAAATGACGAGTTAATGGGTGCAGCACACAAATATGGCACATGTATACATATGTAACAAACCTGCACGTTGTGCACATGTACCCTAAAACTTAAAGTATAATAATAATTTTTAAAATTTTTTTAAAAAACTACCTATCATCCCGAGTTCTCTCTTTCCATCCTCTCCCTAAAGCAACTATCAGCAAGTCCTATCTACTTTACACACCAAAATATATCTTCAATGTGCACTTCTCGTTCTGTTACCACTATTAGCCTTGGTGTTCAATAGCAAGCATGAATTGTTGCAATTGTACCTCTCCTCTTCCACAAATGCTCCCATCCAATCCACCCCTCACTCAATGGCATGAGTAATCTTAAGACATATATTGGATCATATCACTCCCATTCTTAGTTCTCTCTGGTGACTTCCTATTGCCCTTCACCTGAATCTCAACTTATTCCTATAGCCTACAAGACCTTGAGGTCTCAACTAAAAAGGCACCCCTACAGAGAACACTTTTCTGAGCACCTTTTCTAAAATAGGTGCCCCCTGTTCTCTTCCCCAGCACTCTTATAGTTTCCATCATACAATGTAAACCCCACGAGAGCAGACACTCTACTGTTTTGTTCACTGTTATAACTGGTGCTTAGCAAAATGTTCAGCAAATACTACATTTACTGAATGTTAAATCAATAAATGTCCAAATCACAGCCTGAGATACCCCTTCCCCCAACACAAGAAAGCACATAACAACCCTTTTGGACTTGATTTATTAAATAAGTACTTGTTGAGTGCCTACTATGTACCAGGCATTATTTTAGGCACTGGGGATAACAACAAGGTCTCCACATTCGTGGAATTTAGCTTTGGAAGGAAAGTGGCAAACAATAATAGACAAGCAAATAACAAAATTTCAAGCATAAGCATTAAGAAGAAAATAAAGCAGAGTAACTGGCCCAGGGATGAGTTGGAGAAAGTAGGTGGTATCTATCTTAAGAAGCCTAGGTAGGGAATTCTCACTAAGCCGTCATCTGAATGAAGAGAAGGAGCCAGCTACATACAAATCTAGGGAGAAGGGCTATAGGCAGAAGCTCACTGAGTACAAAGGTGCTGAGCATGGAACATACTAGACAAGTCTGAGGCCAGTGTGGCTGGGCCCACGGAAGGGGAGAAGGTCTCAGAGCCACGCAGGGCCTTTGTCAAGTCAACCTCTTGGGCTGTGGTGAGAAACATGGGTTTCTTGCTAAGGGTGATTGGGAAGCCTTTGGAGACTTTTAAGCAGGAGTGTATTATGATCTAACTTTAAAAATATATCTTAACTACTGTGTCAAGAAGGTACTGCAGGGTAAGATGGGAGCAGGGAAGCCAGGTAGGAAGCTGTGCAGACATATGTGGAAGAGATGCAGACCACAGAGATATCTAGGGAGAGGGCGTGGAGAGGCGAGAAGAGGATGTAAAGAGTTCGCCCTCTTTTTTGGCAAGCTATAATGGGGACAAATTTGGCTCAAAAATCGTAAAATACACTGACTGTCCTTCAGGGACTGGGACCTTCCAATATTCTCTTGTACTCCTGGCTTGGCCAAGTTTGACCTCATTTAATTTGTTCCCAGGAGATGCCTTTGCACTTAACCACACCTGACCCAATTGGAGAGGAATGCAGCATGCTGAAATAGCTGGTTTATCTCTCCACTCTCCCCTCCTCATTTATGGAAGAAGAAAAAAAAAACTATTCTTATTTTACTGAAGGAAAGGATGACAATGAAAATAAGGGGAGAGGAAGGGCGGACTCTTTTCAGTCCTGTCACCACCTAGAACTTCTGGCATCCACTAAGATTACATTAATCAGCGAAGTAATCCGAATGTGACCTAAAGGGTTTAGAAGTATGAAGCCTAAAGAACAACCACACAGAGCTGGTTTCGCCCTGCCCAGTGGAAATCTCTGGGTGATTGCAGGCACTGGTGCACGTTACTGAATAGCGCCCACTCCAATGGCAAAGTGCGAAAAGCCTGACTTCGCCACAGCCAGGAGTGCAACGACCTGCAGCTCCTCGGTGGGCGCCAAGACACGCTCTCCTGAAAGTCTGGAATCGCTTATCAGTTCTCCGCGGGCAAAAGCAATCAGAGCATCAATGTAAATGAATCGCACCCCTTCCCCGCACGGAGATAAAGTTTTAGCACATCCCAGATGGTACAGAGATTACTCATTCATTTCTGAGAAAGAGCAGAACCACAGAAGCCTTGGCTGAACCTGAGGAAACTGATCAGGGTGCCCCGAAGGCCCGCTAGTGAATGGCGGGTCGCTCTCCCAATGGGAGAAGAGAATGGTTTCCTGCCGCCGTGCTCCGCGCCGGCCGGGCCGACCGGGGCTGAGCACAAGAAGTTAAAGGCTCACTGGCCGCCCGCGCACTCAAGGCAAATTCCGTTTCTGAAAAGGCAGGTTCAAAAGACAAAGGTTGGCAAACCACACCGGTATCATTTATGACGCGGCACAGAGACGCTTTCCCGCAGAATGTCATGTCACTGGCAAATGCCATGGAACCGCTCCTGACTGTGGACCGCTCTGGCAATTGGGCGTGCTCATCACCAGCCAAAACTGATGCGGAAAGTCAGCGTGGCTACCTGGGCGCTTTAAAGTCTGACTTCAAAGCTGCTCCCCAAAGCTTGGCACTATGACACAGAGCACCTCATGTTATGACTAAACGAGTTAATCCATGTCAAGTGCTGAGAGCAGCACCTGGCACCCGGCAAGACCTCAGTAAAGATTAACCATCGTTACTATTAATATGTGCTCACGCTCTTCCACTAAGAAATTATTGTATTGTGTATGCATTACATATGTCTCATCTTATATGTTATAAACACCTAGCAAGAGGAGGCTGTGACTTATTTATCTCAGTCATCTCAGAGCATGGAACTGCGCTGGGCTCAGTAAAAGTTTGTGGTTTGAATTGAATTCTCTTCTCAAACCAAACATTTCAGGTGTGTCACCTTGCAGAGGTGACAGAAAAGAAAACAGAGTGGCAAAATAAAAAGGTGAAATCTGAATCTCCTCTAATCCTTCATTTTCTCACCCTGTTTCTTCATAACACCCCTCATTCTGTTGCTGCTTGTTACATTTTTGTTCTGCTGGGAACTGGTTCCATTTGAGCCTCAGTGGAATCTGTGGCCCCAGCTGCCATGCACACTTAAAGCTCAATAAATTTGATATCTCCTGAACCCCCACAGGGTTTGGATATCATAAGGGATACTTAGGCCCAAGATCAAGCCATATGAGCAGATTTATTTGAGAACTCTGCATTAAAGCCTCCAGCAAGTGCTTCTTGACATACATGAAGCAATAATAATAACAGTAATAACAGCCATTTGCTAAGTACTTATTATATGTTGAGACTATGCCAAACACTTTCACATATTATCTCATTTAATCCACTCAACAAAACGTGTGTTATTTCTATTCTGTCAGGTAAAAATAAAAAACTAATCAGAGAAAAGCCACAGTGAGCCCCTTGCTTAAGGTTATACTCCCCAGTAAAATGTTGAGATTCAAACCCAAGTCCCTAATGATCCAAAGCTCATCCAGGTAACCAGCAAGTCAACAATGGTCTCTGGCCACACAGCCCAGCTCTACACAGAAACACCACAGCACTAATTCTCTGTGGAGCAGAGTGCAGTGTGCCTCCCAACACAGCACGGCAGCTCAGCATATCTCATCTTCTATAAAAGACTCCAAAGATTTCTCTTTTCACCGGCTCCCAATTACTGCCACATAACACATGCCTTGAAATGTGATTGCCCCTGGTTTGTAACTTATGCCTAAGGGACCTGCTCCCATTTTCTTTCCTAGTGGAACAAAGGCATTGAAGCCACAGGTTGCTGAGGCAAAGCACTTATTGATTAGATTCCCATCAATATTCAGCTGCTGCTGAGAAGATTAGACTTGGACTCTTAGGTCTGGGTAGCCCAACTCCTCCCTCTCCTTGCTCCTCCTCCTGCAATGCATAACTAGGCCTAGGCAGAGCTGCGAATAAACAGGCAGGAGCTAGTCAGGTGCATGTGCCACACTCACACAAGACCTGGAATTGACAGGAGGACTCCCAACTAGTACAATGACAGAAGATAAGGTAAAGCAGCATTATATTCATTTCAAGTCTGGTTTTCAGGAGATAGTTAGGGGAATACATTCAAGTCATATAGAGGATTTGGGGGAGGTTGGGTGTAGCTACCAGAAATCAAAATTAATTATCTTTACTTTGCCAAATGAAAAACTGTTTCTTATTCAGTAATTGGGGTTTTAAGGATTTTTGCTGTTAACTGACTAGTCTGCATAAGTTTTTTCAAGTAATTGTGCATAACCATATTACTAAAGAAATATATCCCCTCCTAAGCAAAAAAAAAAAAAAAAAAAAAAGGGCAGATTGACCTAAATTTAATCATGAAAACTCAGTGGGAATCTTCAGAAACGTCAGTGCAGGAGAGACAAAAGAGGTAGAAGGGTTGTTCTAGATTAAAAGGGATTAAAACAAACTGACAACCAAATGTAATAAATGATTTAGATTGTGGAAGGAAGAAAAAAACAGCAATAAGGGAACTATGGAGACATTTGGGAAATTTTAAATACAGGCTGCATCTTAAGTAATATTACTGTATCAGTGTCACACTCTTGGATATAATAATGGTATCTAATTATGTAGGAGGATGTCTTTGTTCTTTGTACATGCTAAAGTATTTAGGGGTGAAATGACACAAATATCTACAGCTTATTTGTAAATGGTTCAGCCAAAACAATACACACACAAACAAATACAGAATGAGAGTTAAACAATATGGTGAATGTTAACCAGTGGTGAATAAAGGCGAAGGTTATGGAATGATCACTGCACTACTGTTTCAACTTCTCTCTAGATATGATACTTTAAAAAAAAAAACTTGAAAATATAAAGTGTCCTTGCTCCCTTATACGTGGTTCTTAAATAAACTCACCCACCCCTGTACACACAATAATATAAGTTAATCAATCTGTGCCCTGTAGAGTCTCACCTTTAAGTTCTGATCTGGTGCAACTTACTCTGCTGAACATTCCTTCATGTCATTAGATGGCATGGTTAGCAGCACTGGCTTTGGAGTCAGCCAGACTTGGATCTGGGTTCTAGCAATGCCACTAACCTGCTGTGAGGCCTGGGTTAAGTTATTTAACTGAGCTTTGGGTTTTCTCTATTGTGAGAAAACAAGAACATACTGGGATACAATATACCTTTTTTATAGGCAAAGAAACTTGGGCTCAGTGATATAATATGGGATATTCGGGGATTATACTAGTACTTTAGAGTTCGGGAGTAATTAAATGAGATGATATTAGAGAGGATTAGACAACAAACATTTTAATGTTAATAGTTATATAATTATTAAGTGTTAAATACATATTATATAAATAGTATTTATATTATACATTAATTATAAAATATAATATAAACACTTTAAATACATATTATATAAACACTGTGTTTTATATTTAAAGTTAAATAAACACTATATAAACACTATTTATATATAGTGTGTTTATATAATATGTATTTAAAGAATAATTAGCACATCATGATTTCATGAGTATTATAGCCCAGGATAAAGCTAAAGTAGTTAGAACTTTAAGGTCAATATAAAGACAAACATTAAGTTAACAACTACGTAGATGGTATGCAGATTTGGCAAAATTCATGAAGGTAGTAATCAAATAACTAAAGTTTGAAAGCTACTGCAAAAAGGAAGGTAATGTGCTTAACACAGTGTCTGGCACATAGCAGATGTTCAAGCTTCATTCAAAACTATCATCAATTTTCTTATGGGCTTTTGAAATTATGTTGTAGATCTTTTCTTGATAACCAAAGAACTGCCTAACAATGGAACCCAGAAAGAATGAGAACTGAGATAGTGCAATGTTTTTCAGCTTTGTGAATCTATCCAGACTTTGAAAGAAGTAAGATAAGCAAGGAACTGGTGTCAAGAGACCTGAGTTGTCACTCTGAATATGTCCAAAATGCTCATAGAAATCAGACAAATGACATAAACAACTTGGCCTGTGAAACCTCAGTTTCTACAACTGAAGAATGGAGGAATTAGACAAGAATCCATTGCTCTCTAAGGTCTCTTTCAACTTAAAAATTCTGTGACTCGATAAGCCCCTGGCTTTTTCCGAAGTTGCATGCAAGATCACCTTTGGTTTAGCTTTTGGAGACATGTAGTTTAAAGAAAAGGGTATAAGCTTCTCCTCCCTACCTAGTCAATCAGTAGTTGCTGGAAAAATCTGCTCTTTAGGTTAGCAGTGGTGTTTAAGACCATCAGCTCTGCGTTCCCACACTAGAGTATCTGTCACTAGCTGTGTGGTGTTAGGTATGCTCCTTAATCCTCTCTGATCCCTGGCTTCCTCACCTCTAAAATAGGAATAATTTCACGTACTTTGTGGTATTGCAAAGAGTATTGGTAAAGTATGAAACACTGACACATGGCTGTTTGACAAAAGAAATGAATGAGATGATAAAGATATGATTAAAGATGCATTTGTTCTGTAGCCCTTTTACTGTTTATAGGAAGACCACATTATTTATCTCAGTTTTTACAGTAATCCTATGCATTAACTAGTTTTATACCCATTTTATAGGCAAAGAAACTTAGGCTCAGTGACGTTAGGAGCCTAGCTAGGACTCTTTTGGAGCTTTTCTGATTCCCACATCTATTTGTTTTTTCTACTAGACCCTATATAACTTATAAGCCACAATATTAACACTACACTCTGTTTTATGTTGAAGTTCAGCCATTTGCTTATTCTACCCTTCCACATTTATCCAGCAGCATATTTTAAATTGGACATGGAATCTAGTTTCTCTAACTTAAAGTTATTAAGCTCCTAATGAAGGCAGCATTTTTTAAAGTGCAAGCTGAACACCTCATAGCCTATGAAGAAGTTAAGAGAAAAGGCTTGAAGATCTTCTGCACTTACTAGGTATGTGGCCTTTGGACAAGCTGTTTACTCTTTCCATGTGAGTTGCCCCATATACGAAATGATAATAATAATTCCTACCTACAGGGTTGTTGAGAAAACAGGCAAACCATCTAGAACCTCAGAACTTGGACAGGTTAAGATCCTCTCTAATTTCTTGCTATTTTCAGTAGCACTTATGTACTTTTTCTTATGTCAACTTCTTGGACATTAGAGTGGACAGGGCTTATTAAGACTTGGTCGTTTTTGGAAATTTCCCCTTAGAAACAAAACCTCCTTTGACCAAGTCTAGAGCCAAGCCACATACAAGGCTGACTATAAACATTACTTCTTTTCATTTCACAACATTGGAGAAAGAAAAGACGAAGGAGTGGGAGCCATTTTAACATGGAATTAAACCTGAAAATAAAAAATAAAGAAAAAGAAAGCAAGAGGAAATGCCATTAAACAGTTTCAGAGATTTTGATATTTGGGATAATCACTTTTGTTGGAAATTCTCAGAAATTCAAATGACCTGCTTAAAATGGATGAGATTGCTCCTTATCTGGCCAACCTGGTAAAATTCTATCTTGAGGAGTTAAAATAAGGAACTGCAGGCCCTGGGGTGGCAGGACCACAGCCAACCCTCAAAAAGAAACCAGGAAGGCCAGAGGATAAGGACTTTAATAACACACTAAGATTTCTAAACGTTTAAAAACTCTCCTATCTCCTTCATAGTTGCTATTTGTGTTAGTCTAATAAAATGAGAAACTGATCTTAGAGGCAGCTCCAGAATTTCTACAGTAAGGACTTAGAACAATTTGATTGGAAAGAAATAGGATGGGAGATCCAGCATCTTTAAAAATTAGCTTTCATTTTTGTCAAAGTAATGTGGGACTTTGTGACTTAGGCTGTGTATGTAAAGTGACAGGGGTGAACTAATGGAGACGACAGGGGAGTACATCTGCTGCAGCTATCGCTATCACCCCAACTTCAATTTCTGTGTTGCCCCTGCTCACCATTATCATGGCTACTGATTGGACTCTTAATAAAAGGAGAAATAAATTATATGTTTGTATGGTAGAGGGACAGGGAGAGAACCCCCAGAGAGCAGAAATCCAGGGATGAAGTAGGAGGTGGCAGTCACTAAGAAACCAAGTGCCACAGAAGAAAATGCAGGGATGAGATTGAGGAAGTATATTGTGGTCTTGGGCTTGGTGGTGGGAAGACCCTGAGGTTCCTCTTCAGCTCAGCTACAGAGGAGCAATTGAGTAGGCTTTGCCTTTTTGGACTTTTGTCCAGAGACCTCACCAAAAGTTTCTACTGGTAGGTGGGGGAAAAGGGATTTGTGTGGTAGGTGGTGGGAAAATGTGGTTGAGATTTCTGGGTGTTTGAAGCCAAACAGCTAAACACCTACAAGTGGTAAATTCTGTGGATATGTATGCTCTTAGGTTTTTTAATTTATAAAGATTATGGTCCTAGATTTTTCAGATGTGCTTGGCTTTTGAATGTCTGTATCTGACTAATGAGGGATGCAAAATAACCAAGAAGTTAAAAGCATAAGATCTGGAACCAAGTCATTGTTCTTTAATTTACTAGCTGTGAGATGTTAAACTAATCTAGTTATCTATAAAATTGGGACATTAATGATGCTGCCATGAAGAATGTGGTAGAATAATCGTCCTCCAAAGAAGTCCACAGCTTCATTGCCAGAACCTGGGAATATCTTGCCTTATGTGGCAAAAGATTTTACAGATGAGATTAAGGTAATAGACCTAGAGATGAGATTTTCCTGGATTACCCTGATGGGTCAAATCTAATCCTATGAATTCTTAAAAGGGAAGAACTTTCCCAGCTACTTGTCAGTGCCAGAAAGATGTAACATGAGAAGGATCTGACCTGCCCATTACTGGCTATAAAGATGAAAGATACCAGTAGCCAAGGAAATTTGGTGGCATCTAGAGCTGGGAATGGCCCTTAGTTTATAACCAGGGCAAAACGACAGACTTTAGACCTATAACCAAGAGGAACTGAATTCCATCATCAACCCAAATTTTCTCCAACAGCCTCCAGAAAGGAACACAGCCTACCAACAACCTGATTTTAGTCCAGTGATACTTATACCAGACTTCCCATCTATAGATGTTTTTTGTTGTTGTTGTAGAGATGGGGATCTCGCTATGCTGCCCAGGCTGGTCTTGAACTCTTGGCCTCAAGCAATCCTCCAGCCTCAGCCTCCCGAATGCTGGGATTATAGGCATGAGCTGCCATGCTTGGCTATACCTTAAGATAAATAAATTTGTGTTGTTTAAGCTGCTGCACTGGCGGTAATTTGTTATGGTAGCAATAGAAAACTAATACAAGAAGTAAATGAGATAACCCACATAGTGAACAGGCATGCAGTAAGCATAAGTAGTATTAGGCTTTGAATCTGTTTGTGTTGCATCTCACATCAGATTGTCCTGGTTTTAGTGATGGAGAGTATGAGGGAAGTGGGTTAAAGCCCTCCCAGGGTACTCCTTATCCCATCACTTCTGACAATGGCTACCACCTGTAAAAAGGATGAAAATCTCTATCCTTGGAAATAGCTTGAGGGGAAAAAGGATTTGAGGAGAAACCACTAAGTAAATAAAATCCCATCTTAGCTTTGGCTATCTAAGCCACTGAGTTTTAGATGTCGAGTTACATTTTAGATTTTAAATTCAAAATCTTTCATACTCCCATAGACCACATATCATATAGTGTGTGTATGCATTTTATGTATAATATATATAATTCACGTGTAATAAACATAAAATGTTAATATGTCTTATATGTAAGATATAAATGATATATATGTGATAAATATCAGATGTAAATGATATATAAATATATAAAATAAATATACATATATATTTTGAGACAGGGTCTTGCTTTGTCACGCAGGCTGGAGTACAGTGGTGCAATCACAGCTCACTGCAGCATTGACCTCGTGGGCTCAAGCAATCCTCCCACCTCAGCCTCCTGAGTAGCTGGGACTACAGGCATACATCACCATGTCCTGCTAATCTTTGTATTTTTTTGTAGAGACGAGGTCTTGCTATGCTACCCAGGCTGGTCTCAAACTCTTAGGTTCAAGCCATCTGCCCACCTCAGTCCCTCAAAGTGCTGGGATTACAGGTGTGAGCCACTATGCCTGGCCAATTTATATCTAATAAACATATTATACAATACTATATATCACACATATATTATTCTTTTGGGAAATATATATGTATCATATAACCATATCTTTTGGGTCAACTTTGAAGTCCTTTCTTTCAGAGAAAGAAGTGTTAGGAGGGAAAGTCTGTATAGATACCCCCTATATTAGTGAAAGGGGTGGAAGCTTTGTAAACCTACAGATTCCCTATCCCCACCCCAGAGATTCTAATCCGGTAGAAGATCTGGGGCTGTCTCCAAGAAGCTACATGTGTAACAGGCTCTCCAAGTAGGGTCTGGTTTTAGACCCACTGGACTAAATAATTTCAAGGGCTCCCAGGATGGTTCTGTGATAATACTTTGCGAAATTTCTGATCTCTAGCTTTTCAGGGTAATGAGGGGTCCTGGCTAATTTGCTATTCTTTATACTGGGGCTTTATACCAGGGTAGGGAGATTTACTATCACCCCATAATTTAGAGAAAAACTGAAGCTCCTATAAGGGAAGTGGCTTGGGTCACATACCCACTAATACTGAGAACTGGAATCCATGTTGATGTGACTCATTCATTTACACAACAAAGTTCCTAGTATATCCCAAGCTTTATAAAAATTTAAATTACGTAAATGTACATGAAATATCTTCCTTATGAAATGTCTAATCATATGAATACAAGAAAAAATTTCCTTCACTCTCCTTCTCCAACCTCACATTCCTCCTCAATGACCATCAACTCATTTGTTCAAGAAAACATTCTATGAATTATATACATCATGCACAAATCAAATAACTGTTTGATTTTTTAAATCAAACTCATGTTTAAGCCTTTAAAAAACATTAGATTACGTAACTTCCTTTGCCACTTAAAAATAAGTCAGTACACATGATCATATTATTCCTTTTAACTGCTGCATAGCATATTACATGTATCTGATGTATGTATTATGATGTATCTGAATCTATTTGACTATTTCCCATTGAACGATGTTTGGGTTCTTTCTACAATGTTGCTATCACATGCACAAAAAAATGCTACACTAAGTATCTGTATGCATGATGTGATTTCTCCAAGATAGTTAAGACATGTAAATATGAGTTCAAGGGGATGAATATTCTGCCCCTTTTCTACACAGTTTCATTGTAGCTACATGGAGTTGGGGAGTTGGGGAGAAAATAATGGCCCTTATCCTACAACTCTAGGCTGAACTAGATGCAAATCCTGAAAAGTACCCTTCCCTGGATGTTGATGCAGAACATGATAAAGGCTAGCTAATGCCTCTTATATGAGTATTTTTGTCACCATGGCAACATCCAAAAGAGCTCCCCATCTCTTTATTACTGGTGTCATATTTTACTGCTCCCAATGATATAACAGCTCTATCTTGGCGGCTCCCTTCCATCAGCAGCTATTCTAGTATTCAGTCCTGATTCTGAATAATAAATAAATAAATATATATAAATACATATATATCAACAAATATATATATATAAAACAAAGTTTGGATTTTCTGCATGATGACTATTTGGGTGGATTTTTTTAATCAAGTAATTTCAACCATTTTTCTCATATATTTTATGCATCCCTATTCTGGTATCCAGTGAATATACAGGAGAGGTATGTTATTCTTTTTTTTTTTTTTTTTTGAGACGGAGTCTCACTCTGTCACCCAGGCTGGAGTGCAGTGGCGCGATCTCAGCTCACTGCAAGCTCCGCCTCCCGGGTTCACGCCATTCTCCTGCCTCAGCCTCTCCGAGTAGCTGGGACTACAGGCGCCCGCCACCATGCCCGGCTAATTTTTTGTATTTTTAGTAGAGATGGGGTTTCACCGTGGTCTCGATCTCCTGACCTCGTGATCCACCCGCCTCGGCCTCCCAAAGTGCTAGGATTACAAGCGTGAGCCACCGCGCCCGGCCTGTTATTCTTATATACATATATGGAAAAGAATGTTTGTTTCCTCCCCTGGAAGAAGCTGCCCCAAAGTTCTTTGAGTTTTAGCAGCACAGGGGAAATGATGAATGGCTCTCACATTCTTGTATGAACAACACCTGCCAGCCTGGAGCACAGGGCATACTGCAAATCGATATTGAGGGGAAAGAACCAGCCTGTGGAGCCTGTAAGAAGTTCAAGCTGCAGCCTGACAGAAAGATGGGAAACTAAAATTGCCTGGTGTTTCCCTGCCCTGTGTTTCGCCCCCTGCAGGTCACTGGGACCCTGGTTTTCACTGTCATCACCGCTGTGCTGGGTTCCTTCCAGTTTGGATACGACGTTGGTGTGATCAATGCACCTCAACAGGCAAGTGAAATATGTACAAGTTCTCTTTTTGGCAAGTTCTGTCAGTGATAGATATCATATGTTCCTCATACATAGAGATAGAGGGTGTCCACGTGGGAGACACAAGGCCATCCTGGCCTGTCAGGTACGATGTGCACTGTTCCAAAGCTGATAACTTGGCCTTGACTCCTCAATTAACAATCGCAGTGGGGAAAAAAAAAAAAAAAAAAGGAGGCAATAAATAATTCTTAATCTCTGACTCTGCTGTTTGCTGAGCTCACAGAAAACTCCAGGCAGAATATATGTGCTGAAGGATACTTTAAAAAAAAAAAAAAAAAAAGCTTATTGCAACATTCATTCAGAGATCTCAGCCATACTTGAATGAAAAGTGCCAGGGAATAAGGATATGTTTCACTCAGGGCACATTTTTTGAGCATCTGCTTATTTGCATCAGGTACTTTAACATATGATCTCCCCAGGTGTATCCTCTCAACAACCTTATTATGCCCATTTCCAGTCTACATTAAAACCTTAAGAAGCCCTAAACTAAAAGAGATTATGGTCCTTTCCCCACCATTCCTGTCTCCCATAGGTGACGCAAAGTAAAATAATGTAAAACTTTAGAATAATATTCAAGAAGTTCAACAAAGTTTGGATTTTCTCCATGATGACTCCTTGGGTGAATTTTTAATCAAGTTATTTCAACCATTTTTCTCATCTATTTCGTGCATCCCATTTCTGGTATTCAGTGAATACATGGGAGAGGTGTGTTACTCTCAGCTCCCATAGCCCGTAAGTCGGGGAACCAGGACTTCATTCCCCTCTGCTCTAACTCAGACTGTGAGGTCATTGAGGGCAAGACTGATGAATTGTTCCTCTTCCTATCACTGGTGCCAAGCATAGTAGTTGGCATAAAGAAGGTACTCAATAAAGAGGGGTGAATTAATGAAAGAGAGAGAAGAGGAACCTGGGGAAGAGGTGGCATAAAGTGAAGGTACAAACATTTTTTGGGTGCCTTCTATAAGTCCATTATATTTCCTCTGCATCTTTTAGAACATTGGGCCCCAAGGAAAATAAAAGATACTGCAGGGTGTGGATATGTGAAATATGAGCTGACCATAATCCATCACCTGAAAAGGGCTGCTTCCTGCTGAAAGACATGCTCCGATTAGGTGCTACAATCATCAGGAACACGGCTCCTGATGGCAGGCCTGGTGGCAGGCTGAGAGATCCAGGGCATAGTGCCAGGGGTCAAGAGACAAGGGTGATATCTCTTTTGTGTGGATGATGACAACACATGCCAATTTAGCAGGTTTCCTGGAATTTAACATCATTTAACAATTTAACGTTCAACATCACCATGACTTGATTAATACAGCCCCTTCTCTTTTTGTGGAAGACCTTATCACATCATTAATTAAACCATCCCTGGCTGGGCGCAGTGGCTCACTCCTGTAATCCCAGCACTTTGGGAGGCTGAGGCTGGCGAATCACCTGAGGTCGGGAGTTCGAGACCAGCCTGACCAACATAGAGAAACCCTGTCTCTACTAAAAATACAAAATTACCTGGGCATGGTGGCGCATGCCTATAATCCCATCTACTCGGGAGGCTGAGGCAAGAGAATCGCTTGAACCCGGGAGGCAGAGGTTGCGATGAGCTGAGATTGCACCATTGCACTCCAGCCTGGGCAACAAGAGCAAAACTCCATCTCAAAAAAAAAAAAAAAAAAAAGGAAAAATTAAACCATCCCCTGCAGTCTTAGAGGGAAGCTTAGGCTAAGGTTTCACCTTCTTCAATCCAAGTCCCAGAGCCAGAGCTGAAAACAGTGATCCCCATACTGGCATCCAGGTTAGTGCTCTCTCTATATATAGGCCCTTCCTTTTGTGTTTAAAGAGCTGCTGAAACAGCTCTTTAAATAATCATTAAATAAGAATGATTTTTTTAAGCCCTTTATTTTTTTTTTATCAGCTGAATGACATTTGGGATTATTTGAAAGGATTGTAAAATCACACTTTTGTATGGTTATGAAAATTACACATGCCTACTGAAGACAGTATTAGAAAAAAAATACCCATAATTATTCTACCAGAATAAGCAAACTGCTGAGAACATTTTGGATATTTCCTTCAGCTTTTTTTTTTTCTATGCATATTATTCATATAAGGCAGCCTTCTAGTGAGGCAAATGTTTTTGTTTTAGTTTTTTGAGACAAAGTCTCACTCTGTCATCCAGGCTGGAGATTTTCACTTCAACCCTGCCTCCTGAGTTCAAACTATTCTCCTGCCTCAGCCTCCCGAGTAGCTGAGATTACAGGCTCCAGCCACAATGCCTGGCTAATTTATGATACTTTTAGTAGAGAAAGGGTTTCACCACGTTAGCCAGGCTGGTCTCGAACTCCTGACCTCAAGTGATCCGCCCACCTCAGCCTCCCAAAGTGCTAGATTACAGGCATGAGCTACGGCACCCGGTCTGAGGCGAATGTCTTGATCAGACTTCTTTTATAAGAGGATGCTCAATTCTTCCCCTCACTCAGCTGGCATTACCAAATAGGCCTTTGCCCAAAACTAGTAACCCAGAGCAGCTACATTCCAGGTCCTTTTCAGAGAGTACCCTCCCAGCTCACTCATGCTAAATAGTGACCAAATCACCATTGAGAGGAAAGACGTGGGAGGAAGATGGCCTCGTCTTCCTCCCATGTCCTATAATTCATCTGAATTATATGAAGCACATCACAAAATATGGCTCCATGAAATTTAGTTTTCAATGTTGTTCATTTTGTTACACACTTAACTCTATGAGGACCCACAGGAGAAACTTCCTTCAGGTCTCAATACCTTCTCAAGGGCCACTAAGTTATTGTTATCTTAGGAATTCATCAATAATATACCTGGTTGTTTTCCTCTCTTTGCCCTGGTGGCTAGAAGGTTTACTGGTAAATTTATAGCTCACTTCCAACAAAGATACACCACCTAGTGTTTGAATTCTGTATGCTAACTTTATTTTTGACCCTCATCTTAACTTTCCTAGTCTTTTTTCTTATATCCACTTTTATGATTCTGTTAAAATATGTATATAAGTCAATTTAAATCCTGCTATGCAGAAGTAACACTAGCATGAAAATATATCTTCTTAGCCTGCAGAATATATATATTTTTTGAGACAAGGTCTTACTTTCTCACCCAGGCTGGAGTGCAATGGCTCCATCTTGACTCACTGCAGCCTCAACCTCCCAGGCTCAAGCAGTCTTCCCACTTCAGCCCCCACAAGTAGCTGGGACTACAGGCATGTGCCACCACCATGCCTGGGTAATTTTTAGTATTCTTCGTAGAGACAGGGTTTCACCATGTTGCCCAGCCTGGTCTCAAACTCCTGAGCTCAAGCAATCCACCCGCATCGGCCTCCCAAAGTGCTGGGATTATAAGTGTGAGCCACCGCGCCTGGCCTAGCCTGCAGAATAGTTTCAATTTCAATAGTTGCCAATATTTAAAACTTGAAAAAATTTACATAAAAACTCAGATTTCTGACTTTCTGTTAAAAAATGAAAGGTCATCCAACACCAGTTTCACGTTTGCAGCTTCCTCCTGCTCTCCAGTTCCACAATCCTGACCATTCCCTATTACTCCCAAATAGTAGAAAATGTATTTTAGTCCCCTAGTCATCAAAGTATTACATGTTCCCTTCATTTATTTGTTCCTGCCTGGTTCTTGTTGGCAATGGAATTTATAACCTTTGTTTTATAGGATATGGCCAACTGTAAACAAATCTAACCATGTTTATATGTATATAAAACACATAATTGAGATGGTACTATTTAAACACATAACAAACACTTTAAAGACAAAAACAAAAATACATAGAATGTTTGAAATAGTAAAGCTATTTTTCTTTATCTCCTAGATAATAATATCTCACTATAGACATGTTTTGGGTGTTCCACTGGATGACCGAAAAGCTATCAACAACTATGTTATCAACAGTACAGATGAACTGCCCACAATCTCATACTCAATGAACCCAAAACCAACCCCTTGGGCTGAGGAAGAGACTATGGCAGCTGCTCAACTAATCACCATGCTCTGGTCCCTGTCTGTATCCAGCTTTGCAGTTGGTGGAATGATTGCATCATTCTTTGGTGGGTGGCTTGGGGACACACTTGGAAGGTAGGCAAATTTCATAAATAAGCATAAATAGAAACTTTCATATTTTCATTTTCCTAACATTGGTTTAGAAAAATATTATCTTTCTTCTTGTGGAATAACTTTAGAGTTGTTTTTTCAACTCATGACCCTATGAGGCATATCAGTGTTAGATCAAATCAATGAAAAAAGCTGTTGCGACAGTTTAGTTAATTGTTCAGACATTTATACCAAACATGAGTTTTGTGTGTATTTCCAGATAATTGCTTTGATCCTCTAGCTTTGTAAGTTATAAAATATACTAGGAGACCACTACACAAACGGTTAACTCAGGAACTCAGCAGAAGAGACTAATTAGAGTTTTTAACCTGGGAGTCCATTGTTTGCTTCACCAAATCACACTATGTCTCAAACATTCAGTTTTTCCTTTTTAAATTAGAATTTGGCATTCGGATCAGTCAAGTCGAAAGGTTCAGTCAACATCCCCAATCCCAATTGCCCAATGTATTTGTTATGCGGTTTCTGGCTGCTGGTACTGCTTGCTATCTCAAAGCCCCGACCAGAGATGAAGCAAGAGATACCTCCATTTATCACTTGGGTTTCTGTTACGTTTTTTGGATTAAAAATATCAGTGGAACTCCTTTACCCTCAAATTTTACTTATTCATGCAACGTACTACAGCTGTTAGGATTTCCCATCCTATATAAAGAGGAGATAAAACCAGAATATCAAATGATTATTTTTTAGATTTTCTCCTATTTGAGCCCACCTTTGTGCATTAACTTTTTTTTCTCATGATAAAAATAATATATGAAAAATTTAGAAAGTGAAAATGCCTTTAAAGATGTAAATAACAATTTAGGCAAATAGTTTAATAATTCTGGATTATAATTCACTTAGTTTTTTCAATTCCTATTATAAATTATAATTTTTAGCTCTCTGGCTATTAAAATTCTGATAACTCTCCCTCTTATACTGGAGCTTTTATATAATAGGACTATAAGTTTTCTTAACTACAATATCGTGGTAACCTGTTTTATTATTATTTTTATTTGAAATGGAGTTTTCTCCACCATGAAAGACAGTGGTCAATTTCTTATATTTTAATCAACTTGTTGATGTTCAGTTGAACTTTAAATAAGAATCTGTAAAATACAGATTAATAAACTGAATTTCATCATTTAAAAAAATTCAAAAATAATTTCAATGTGTATCAAGTTGGTTTAAGTAGTAAATGGAGAATTCTCTAGATTAATTATTTATTGCTAAAGTAAATTATTCCCTAGCAAGTGGGCTCAGACAAAAGGAAAAAGGAAAAATAATTTTAAAAAAATTTTAAATAAATCAAATTAAGCAAAATTAAATTATGTTCTAAAATATGCACAAATCATTTAGCAACTACTGATATTTTATACTACTTCTCATTCCTGAAGAAAAAATGTAAACCCTGGTTGCCCCTGATTTAGAGGTAAGATTCTGACGAGTTCAGTGACTTAACCTAAAACATTTAATTAGTGTTAACATTTAATTAACACTTAATGGAGCCAATATACAAACTCTCTGAAGTCTTAGGATTTGGCATCAACAATGGTTATACCCCAAAACAATGTCAAATGACCATGTATCAAATGACCTATGGTAAACAAAAAGTGAGGCTTCTCCTAGCTTTTAGTAATAAAATGATCCCCCTTGAAAAGATCCCAAAAGTTCATAACTTCAACATCAAAATTAAGACAAAGTTATCAGTATCCCCCATAAAATTATCTTTCTAGAGAGATTCATTGAGAAGTGACATGATTTTCATTATTACCAGTATCATTTATCCATCAGTCAAAAGTAAATAAATAAAAATGTAATACTTCCATTATTGCCTTTAAAAAAAAAAACTGTTTCCTTGCAATTGTGTAATAGTCAACTGATGTCTGTGGCCACCATTTTATAGTTTTGGGTTTGCAAGGCCAATTTTTCCAACCTGTGCATTTACAGTTTAATTACCAGGGTTGGTAGAGAAAACTATGGTCTGTGCAATCCACACTACCATGAGTAAAGGAAGCGATGCACAGCCTGCCTTTGAAGGCATGCCTTCTTTTCCATCAAAAATGGAACTCATTAAAATGAAGCATTACCCTTTGGTTTCACACAGATCAAGTCCAAGATCTGTCACTTAATAGCTGTATGAAAATGAGCAAGCTATTAGGTTCTCTAAGATGTTTTCCTCCCGTCTGCAATGTGAAAACAAAAATAATACCTACTTCATGGCATTATTGTGAGGATTTAATGAGAACAAATATAAAAGGTTTAAAATAATGCCTGACATTTATTAAGCGAACAGCAAATGTGGCCTCATTTTGATGATGACGATGACAACAATGACCATGACCACGCCAATAATGAAGCCTATACTATCTGAAGTA
The DNA here is from genome assembly GCF_009828535.3 of Hylobates moloch. NCBI lineage: Eukaryota > Metazoa > Chordata > Mammalia > Primates > Hylobatidae > Hylobates > Hylobates moloch. The sequence goes on along the minus strand of NW_026652288.1, from coordinate 81,610,602 downwards.
TTTAGAGTCAGATTTTAAGAAATATACTTAGGTAGAATTGTTTCTTTTTCCCTGATTCAGCTATTTCATGTATTTTTAAAATTATTTATTTCTGGCCATTTCTCATATCTGAACAGAAGTTAAAAGAATTTAAATTATATAAAGTGTTCCTGCATCCTTTGGTGGCAGGGAAAGGGGACTTTAGGGCAATCTGGCATCAAAGATTCTTCTAGGCTATTTCTTTTATGACTTTTTATCTTTTTTCCCCTAATAAAAGAGACTATTAGCTAGGTGGTAACAATTTGTTAAGGTCAATTACTGAATTTGCCTGCCCTCTGTCCCTGTGTAGATAAAAAGCATTTCACAATAGTCTAAACTACTAAACACTCCTTAAACTGTTTTTCTACTCTGTAGCTCTGAGGCTAGCCAGCTCTGAATCACTGTTTCCCCTATACTCATTTCATATTGCTGCTGTAATGAATTATCCCCAATTTAGTGGTTTAAGACAACACAAATATGTTTTCTTATAGTTTTGGAGGTCAAAAGTCCAAACTCAGTTTTAGTTAGCTAAAGTCAAAATGTCAATAAGGCTGGTTCCTTCTGGAGGCTCTGAGGGAAGAATGCATTCCCTGCCCTTTTCCAGCTTGCAGTGACCAACTATAGTTCTCTGGCTTGTGGCCGCTTCCTCCATCTTTGAAGCACAACATTCTAACCTCTACTTCTGTCATCACATCACCTGCTCCTCTTCTACCTTACTCTTATCAGGACACTTGTGATTACATCATTGGATTCACTCAAATAATTCAACATAATCTCCCCATCTCAAGATTCTCAATCACATCTGCAAAATCTCATTTGCTATGTGAGGTAACATTTATAGAGTCTGGGGATTATGCTGTAGACTGCCGGGGGACATGATTTAGCCTATCACGTGGATGTTAGACAATCACTGCAGTATGTGACTTTATAGTTTTATGCTCTAGAAAAAAAAAAAATCTGTTTGGTTGGTGTGAAAGACACTTGCATGGAAAAGGCCCACCTGTCAAAGTGTGAAGCAGTGAAATAGAATATAACAAGGGCGTTTGCATTTCTTTTGGCACAAACATTTTCACACCTGTCTACTCAGACATTTATTGGCCTTACCATTATCTGCTTGACTGCAAAAAAGGTTTTCTGTATATCTCGCTTTCCCATTAATTAGAAATAAAAGTAACAGATATCTGCAAATGTTGTCAATTTTCATCTGATTAATTTTGAAAGTGTTTTTGTTGCTATTGTCAGCTCTATTATGTATTTTACATTGGTCACTATTAATTTATAGATTTTGGAAATATGCTGGCATACAATATTAAAATAAGGATAATTATAATTCTCTAGATAAGGCTTAAAAGTATGTTTTAAATTACTTCCAAATAATTTATATAAAAGGAAATTTAACTTTGAAAGTTCCTTTCCTATCTAGATCAATTAAAAACCTGTGCCACAGAAAGAAAAACAAAGTTGTAGGTTACAACTACAGAATTGAATTTAGCTATCACCAGACAATTATTCTTTAAAACAATCAACTTAGAGAAAACTTAGTTAACTCTCTGAAAAACTGTCATAAGTGTTATCTTAAGCTAGTCATCACCATGATTGAATCATCTCTATCAAAATGTAGAGATTAGGCTTGAGCCTGGGAGGTCAAGGCTTCAATGAACCATGATGGTGCCTTTGCACTCCAGCCTGAGTGACAGAGCGAGCGAGACCCTGTCTCAAAATAAAAGAGAAAAATGTAGAGATCAGGTGGATGCAACCTAGGTTATCCCATCATAAATCTTGCTTATTATTAATACTTTAGTCCATAGATGAGTCAAATTAGCAATCTGGGTTCAAGATTCCCCAACTAGCTTTTACAGCAAAATTAAAATAATTGCTGTTAGGTTAAAAAAAAATCTCAACATGCTCTGAAAGCAAATAATTTTAGCAAGTTTTGATGCTGAATTTATATTCCTTGCTTTTTAAAATTTCAGAATCAAAGCCATGTTAGTAGCAAACATTCTTTCATTAGTTGGAGCTCTCTTGATGGGGTTTTCAAAATTGGGACCATCTCATATACTTATAATTGCCGGAAGAAGCATATCAGGACTATATTGTGGTAAGTCTCACACACACACACACACACACACACACACACACACACCCCTACCTTTGTCTGAAAGTAACTCTAAAGGCTGATGTGGTAGCATTCAGGGATATTTTTGAGTCTAGGGTGACATCACAGAGGGAAAGGCAATAGCATAAAGTTGAAATCCTGAATCGGGGGTTTGGGACCAGACTAAATAGGAATTATGATGCTATCAAGGTTCTTGTCCATGGCAATGACATCATTTCTAGTTGTATGATCACAGACAAATTATTTAACTCTGACTTTCAGTTGCTTCATTTATTAAATGAAGTGGATAATAATATCTACCTTATAGGGTGATTGTGAGAACACATGTAAAACATTCCGCATAGAATCTGACATACAGTAAGCTACCAGTAAATGCTGTTGTTATTACTGCTGTGGTATAGCAGACAGTGGGAGACTGCTGTACCATAACCCTTAATTCTGCCCTTATGGACTACCTGGCTGCCATGTCTCCATCTCTTCTATCTGACAAGACCTTAACACTCTGAACCCATCTCTTAGACCACATTCCCCAGCCCTGTATGATTCTAGACATGATCAAGTGAAGCATTACAGTGGTGGTGTCCATAGGGGGAGGGAATCAGAGAGAAGCAGCTGATATTTAGAAGTTCAGAATAAAGGAAGGAGGTTCCTCACAAGAACTTTATTCTGAATAGTGGGAATCGCTAGTTCTTGGAGACAGCTTTTCAAACATCCAGAGGCAACAAATTAGCAGACGTCTGAACAAAGGGAGAATCATTCAACCTCTCTCTAAAACAAATGGCTAAATCTTTAACTTCTGCCAATGAAGCTCTGATTTTGATGGTGCTAGGTCGAGATTTTAACTCATTTTCACAAATTGTAGTTGCCTTTCAAGGCACTTCTATCCATGGGGATGGCGAAGGAGTGGTGAGGACCTAAGATTTGTATATAAAAGTATTTTTAACACTTTTACCTACAGAAAAGACTTGAATTCCATGTATCTTCAATGATCAGTTGAAGCAAAAGTCTAAAATACCAAGTTAACAGCCTAATTATATCTCTTTTTATTATTTTCATTGTTAATACAAATAAGTGAAGATCAGTGTAGCTTTATCAAGGTAAAGAGTCAACCCCAAATGTGGAAAGGGCTTTGGATTCAGAGCAAATAAATTCTGGCACTGTCTCTGCATAGCCTTAAATATTAAACCTGATCCTCAGTTTCTTCTCCCATAAAATGCAGATAATAACACTATGAACGAAGTCCCAAATATGATTCTTCTTTCTTTTCTCTCCATTTAAAAAAATACATGTGAAAAAAATATATAAAATGTTTTTGGTAAAATTGAAAACAAATGCTATAAATATATTGTAAAACAACCTATAACTAGCATAGCCAACCAACTTGTACTCCCCAACCATCTTCTAAAATTATGTTTGGCCCTATTCTGAGCATTAAAGTTTCTAAAAATTACAGGAAATATAATTTGATTTCAAGTTCATGTGACTTCAGACCTGTGAGTTTATCTACATTATTCTGTCTTTCAGGTATAGTATTAGGTATTACAGAAAGATAGTACAACTTAAAATAGAGCCAAATAAATGATTTTTTTCCTATTTAAGATCAACAGGCTACACATTAAAAGTCACCTGTAAAATTCAGCTGAAACATAGATGCCATATCACACATATAAATGTTCATTTGAGACATTAAGAAGAACTTGAAGCCTTAAAAAATATATTTTGAAAACAATTGTGAAAGCATCTTTTACACAAAGATCATCCATTTCAATTTGATAGGCAGGTAGTTTCTAAGAAGAAGCCTCTGCAAATCCTATTTTTAAATATTTAAGAAAATGCGAAACATTTAATTCAGCCTTGCCTATTGATAGTCTCTGAACTTTTTATTTAGTGAGCAAATGGCTGGACATTCCACCATTTCCAGCATGACTGATGACATGTGCATTTAAGAAAGCTTCAGAAGGCAGAATGACCTAGTGCTTTCAAATGTTTTGTATTCGTTTAAGTACCAAAAGTCTTTCTTCAAATAAAATTTTTTCTGAAGCCTAATATTGGAATAGCATAAAGAAGCTGAGTTTCTCTGGTTTCCAACGGGGGAAGAGTCCTTAAGATCCTTAACCTCTTCCACCTCTCTGCACCTTCCCTCGCCCCTCGTCACCACCTTAACAGTGATTTTGGGGGCGCTCTGCATTGTGGAAATTCAGATAGGGCATGTTGTTCTCACACTAATGCTCTGTTGCTTGTGATCTTTGGCAAGTTGTTTCTCACATCTATCAAGAAGTTGGTGGAGATATGCTCTGATTTCCTTCAATCCCGTGAGCCCTGATTAAGATTATTAAAATATTCTTCAATTTCTTTTCTGAAGATAAGGCATTATGATGTAAGCTAAAAATTAACATGAATTTTAATTAAATAAGATGATGTAATGAAGAACTGCCAAATGCATGACTAAGCATTTCTTTCTATTCATATTTCCAACTACAACTGCATTTGGGGTCATATCAAATATCTCTTGCACAAACTCTGTCTATACCTAGGAACAAGGGTTCATCCTTCCAATGAACTCAGGGAGGGGCTTTCATTCAAGATATATACTGTACTTAAACCAAATTGTTGTTATTGAGATAGTCCTGGTTGCACTTTAACATTTATGTTCATGTTTCATGCAGGGCTAATTTCAGGCCTGGTTCCTATGTATGTCGGTGAAATTGCTCCAACCACTCTCAGGGGTGCACTTGGCACTCTTCATCAGCTGGCCATTGTCACGGGCATTCTTATTAGTCAGGTAAAAACTCCCCATCCTTATCCCCTACTGCACCCATCTACTTCATCCTCTACGGTACCACTACTACTATTGCATCCCCTACTGTACTTCCTCCATCTTCTTCCTCCCTGACTGTCCATTCTCACTGTAGACCAGCACAGAGAGAAAAGCCAGTTCTACCAGTGGTAGCAGAGGTGGTGTAGAGACATAGACTTTTTCGTTCAAAGGTAAATTATTATCACTCCTCACTTTTCCCCTTGGAATTGTTGGTGGGCTAGCACTGGAGGTGACCTGGCAAGCCAGGTCTTAACTTCAGAGCTATCCTAGAGTTAAATTATTCCATTTAGATTTCAAGAAATAGAAAACTTCGTGTTTGACTGCCTGGGTTTCCTTTGTTTTGAACATCTTACTTGGGAATCTAATACGTAAGTGAATGCCACAGGAGCTCCTGTTCAGCTGAGTCTATCCTTCCCTTCTACCCTATGGTGTCAGAGGGAGTCTGGGACCCCACGCCTACGACAATCCAGAGGGTAGTTTATAAACTATTGCCATAGGAATCGCCAAAATAGTTCTCATCACAGTAATTGTTCTATCTATCAAACCTCTTTCTATTTAAGTTCTGGGTAATGTAAGAAGGAAATATCAAGCAAAGGTCCAAAGCCATGGCTGATTTTAACACAATATTATTCTATCTGGTTGCCTGGAGAAAACAGCTATGTGTTGCTTTAGATATCAAGTATGTGTTTTTGTGTAAGCTTGGTTGATTCTCATCCTGACTGCCCAATTGGAGTTAATGAAAATAAACCTAGGTTAATTCCTTATATAACAAATAGTTCCTAATTTAGTTAAAGTGAGACACAATAGTAACAGTTTCCATTTTTACTTGAACCAAAGTTGTCAGAGACTACTATTAAATAGCCAAAGTACTTTTTCAACAAACTGGTGTAAAAGGTAGATCCAAAGTATCATGTAGTTGATACGCTTCCTCCTTGCATTTTCAGATTGTTGGTCTTGAATTTATCTTGGGCAATTATGATCTGTGGCACATCCTGCTTGGCCTGTCTGGTGTGCGAGCCATCCTTCAGTCTCTGCTACTCTTTTTCTGTCCAGAAAGCCCCAGATATCTTTACATCAAGTTAGATGAGGAAGTCAAAGCAAAACAAAGTAAGTCTGTGGATGGTTTTTCTTTCTTCCTATTGTTTTGGCATTATCAGCTAATGTACAACAGTGTATTATATAAAGTAAAACAGTGCCTTCCACATGAAGTTGGTGATTAAATGTAAGAAGAATGTGCAAAATCGCTTTTATATGACTGGCGCATGTCATTTGGCACCCATAGGCATTCACTCAAGCCGAAACCAGAAATCCATATACACGGTATTAGACTCAACCAGAGGTTTCTAAAAGATCCCTCCGGCATTATGCTTCTAACATAATGAGGATCACAGTTTTATTTGTCATAAGATGAAGCCAAATGTTCTAGTTTTCTTTTAAATCAAAGAGCAGGATTTAATTTAACAAAAAAAGAATTTCCAACACCCATGCTATTAAGCAATAGAATAGGGCATGCAGAAATGTAGCTCTTTCATTAACATAAAAATAAATTTATTTTTGTTTTGACCTGCATTGTTTCAATCTGATCATTTTCCCGGACAGGCTTGAAAAGACTCAGAGGATATGATGATGTCACCAAAGATATTAATGAAATGAGAAAAGAAAGAGAAGAAGCATCAAGTGAGCAGAAAGTCTCTATAATCCAGCTCTTCACCAATTCCAGCTACCGACAGCCTATTCTAGTGGCACTGATGCTGCACGTGGCTCAGCAATTTTCTGGAATCAATGCAGTAAGTTTAAGAACGCCCACTAACTCTTAAGAGCACAGTGAATTAAAATAGGGTAGGCAAGG